>NC_089746.1:1940000-1952500 GCF_040412425.1 Macrobrachium rosenbergii
TATTTCCCGTTGTGATTTATACTTTAACCTATTTTCACGCTACTTTAATGTAATTGTGTATACGTACACTCTCGTGCACATGTCTTTCGACCTTAAGTGTCATTATGAAAAAACGGAATTATGTGCAGGAACAAACGTGACGGTGAAACAAATGAAAGCCTGAGAACAGAGCGTCAACGAATGTGGATAGAAGATAGGGGAAAACACGAGAACAACTGGCCCTTGTGTTCACTGTGGTCTCATCGCAACATATGTTGGGGAGAAAGAGCAAACTGCAGGACGTGGACGTGGCAGCTGGATGGAGAGCAGAAGGAGTTACACTAAACAACTTTCGAGCAGCAGAGCGAGAGGGAGGGAAGCGACGCCGTCTCCACAGTGAGGAAGAAACACTGTGGTCACCGATACCGGGTGAATCAGTTTCATGAAGTGCTGCAGATGGATGCAAGGCCTTTGACTCTAAACAGCATATTTTCATTCTGCTCTTCATGTGTTCATAAGAAGATCGATGTAGGCATGCTTCCCGAGACCTAACACTTGTAAGACGGAGGAAGAAACCTCACAAGTCATACACTTTGTAAACTTATCTTGCTGAATTGAACAGATCACTTTCGCTCCTCCCGCAGGAGGATGTTTTCGTGCTCGATGGAACCCGAACAATTCTTAAATGTGGGTGTGTAACAGCATCTGGAAAAATATCTTGGCATTTTTATGGCTCTATTTTTCCTTACTGTCACTAATGCACTTACTGAACGGGGACCCCCTAAGTTTGCGAAAGTAGAGATAAATGCTGTAATTACATAATATATTGCTGTACTAAGCAATTCCAGGTATTCATAAAAGAATATGTAAATGGTGCATTATAATCGGTCTATAAACAAATTGCACTGACCGAGCTCTGCAGAACCCAATTGCCACTTCTGGTAATACGGAATCTGATAATCATGCTTCAGTAGAGCTCTCTCGGAAGTTCTGCGACTGTAGAGCGGATTTTCACACGAACTATGCAAGAACAAAACTACAGATATAAATTATATCTCTTCATTAATTCAAAATTCTCTCTCTCTCTCTATATATATATCTATATATGTATATGTATATATATATATATATATATATATATATATATATATATATATATATATATATATATATATATATATATATATATATATATATATATATATATATATATATATATATAAGAATAGTACAGCCAGCAGAAACTTCAGCATTTCTAGTTATAAATGTATTTCGATTACCAACGTTCCGGAAATCAATTCCCACCTTAAGGACTAAAACCAGAGAAAACGAAAATCCACACACGAGGAATAAGACTCAGATTTATTTTCTTTGAAAAGAAATGAGTACATCAGTGAGCTTATAATTTCACATGAAAGCAAATGGCAAGAACTGAAGCATCAGAATAACATTAAAGAGCAAAACTACTGAGGATATTGGCACAAGCCTTCAGGAAAGAACTGAAAAGTAACAAGAAAAAACCACGACTGGTCTTCTGAGAAAGTTACACCATTCATAAGACAGGATTAAAAAGTATTTGACATTAGTCCCAACATGGAAGAAATTTCTGTATGTATTTACAAAAAGTAAAAAGCAAAAATACCGAGACGAGAACACATCGGCACAGAAGCTGTGTAAAACACTGAACAAATTATTATTTTTTCACACCGAGGAAAAGCGAACACAGAGAGGCGAGAAGTGTACTGTAGAATGGGCGAATGGTCTATCAGGCAATGCCTAATGGAGCAGTTGAATGGTTGCTCAGGGTTGGTGATAGTTGTTTAATGTAGAGGGACTCGACAATGGGTATGACCGGCTATCTACTGCTTGAGACAAGATTTTGAAATCACTGTGTAGAATATTGTGTTTACATTTTGCTGTGTGGCTGCGTAATGCAGAGAATTCCTTCCTGGGTAAAACTGATTGTGTCCGGCGACTGGCACTCGATTCGGACCTTCAACAGCCGACTGGAATTACCCACATAGGTTCCCAAATTACATTTGGGACAAGTAAAATAAATATACCGTTGAAGATCGCATCAATTCCGGTAGTGTCTTTGGACATGAAAATACTTCTGATTTTTAATTAAGGGTTCTTGAAAATAAAATAAAATTTGAAATATGGATACATGAGTTCCCGTTTTACATATTGACACGTTTAGCAATAAGGATGTCTTAGTCTTAAAATATCAGTTAAAAAACCATTCAATATTTTTTTTTTAAATAGGCGGGACGGATAACAATATCTTTGAAAACAGTTTTGCTGCATGTAAATTTTTTCCGCATCTTGGGTGATTGGTGATGATGTAAATGAAATTTTGAGTGAAACTGTGATAATCATTCGTTTGTTTTGATCTGATCATTAGTAATATAATTCTTGTCATTCATTTTGCTCTTGTCCTTATCCTCTTATTGTTCTCATTCATCTTGCTCTTGTGTCTGTCTACTGTCATTAAAATTAGAATTTAATTATGGTAATGACATTACGAAGTCATTCAAGTTACGTTATTACAAGCAGCAGAGAACGTGCTTGAAGTGTTAACTTTTTGACTTTGAACTTGCTGCTCGTTATGGCGTGAGGATGCGCAAAACCCTGACATCAGGGGATATTTCATTGTGCACTTTTGGCAATTCCCTCACTGGCAACCACACACACACACATGCACACACACACACACACACACACACACACACATATATATATATATATATATATATATATATATACATATATTAAATATATATGTATATATATATATATATATATATATATATATAATATATATATGTATATATATATATATATATATATATATACATAAATTTACAGGTCACTTTTTGACCAGAAACGTATGTAACTGTAATAACCACATTGCCCTCTTAACTAATCGATTTCTCCATACTTTTTGAGTACGTTTGTCACATATCTGGTAATAAGTGACCAGTGGGTTCATAAATATATATTTCAGCCTGAAAAAAACAATAAAAACTACTACACTCTTGGCTAAGATGGTGAGGAAGCGTCTGTTCCAGCTCTGATAAATGTACCTTCTAATAAATGTATCTTCTTGTGGTCAGGTCGGTAACGTGACCTCGTCTGATAATTCGGATGCGGGTTCGAATCCTGAAACTGGCTTCAGAATTTCTTCATGTTTTTCCATTTGGATCTCTGGTTTTGCAGTGAGAAGCCTGTCCAAAAAAAAAGGGTGAAGAAATCG
Source organism: Macrobrachium rosenbergii (assembly GCF_040412425.1). Taxonomy (NCBI): domain Eukaryota; kingdom Metazoa; phylum Arthropoda; class Malacostraca; order Decapoda; family Palaemonidae; genus Macrobrachium; species Macrobrachium rosenbergii. The sequence continues at coordinate 1,943,236 of NC_089746.1, forward strand.
AAAAGTTAAAAGGTCATTACAACTCCATATATATATATATATATATATATATATATATATATATATATATATATATATATATATATATATATACAGTATAATATATATATATATATATGTTATAGATATGTATATATAATATATATACAATCTTATTTATGCATTAATTTAACTCACACTTTAATGAACAAATAAGACTTTAATATCACATCTAAGATGGCCGTAAGTGGAAGCACACAGCATTGCATATTACGTTTTAGGAAAAAACTTTGAAAAAACTTTTCCTTTGTTCTTGGAAGTTATTGTCATGTGTGTATGTGTCTAGCTGTTGTTTTCTTCATGTGTACTTTCACAGGCACCTTTACACGTACGCTAGCGTGTAAACGCGACTGTTTCAACCGTTTAAAGAATGCTTTACCCTAGTAAGAACATATTTAGACAAACACACACACATACACAATGTATATATATATATATATATACATATATATATATATATATATATATATATATATATATATATATATATATATATATATATATATACATACACATACATATGCATATCTTTGTTGTTCTTAATGCAATTTGACCGGTGGGTGATTCAACAAAGGTCCCTGTGCTATTGCCTAATATCTACTGACGGTTGTGTAGTTCTTCGTTGGACGTGTCGGTAGAGTTTTCGGCTAGCACTCTGCTAGACCCGAGTTCGAGTCTCCGGCCGGCCAGTGAAGAATTAGAAGAATTTATTTCTGGTGATAGAAATTCATTTCTCGCTGTAATGTGGTTGGGATTCCACAATAAAATGCAGGTACCGATGCTAGGTAGCCTAACCAATTGGTTCTTAGCCACGTAAAATAAGTCTAATCCTTCGGGCCAGCCCTAGGAGAGCTGTTAATCAGCTCAGTGGTCTGATATCTACTGACGGTTGTGTAGTTCTTCGTTGGACGAGTCGGTAGAGTTTTCGGCTAGCACTCTGGTATACTTAACTTTTTTGACTGACGGTTGTGGAATTCAAAAGTAGGCTCTTGGACAGCATTTGGTGGGAATGTATCCACCAGGATTGCTTTGATGATTCCTACAAGACTATGCTGGCAAACAACATCTGCTGTTATTTAGATATGCGTAAATGAACCGCTAATTGGTTTTTAATAAACTATAAAAACTTTCAGTCACCTAACTTCTATCAGTCACCTTGTTCCGTGGCAAATGGGATAAAGATGAATTACTAAGTGGTGTTTCTCATTCATTTACATGTTGGTATTTTGTACACTCATAAACTGAAATTAAGATTTCAATCGTTTAAAAAGTGTTTATGCAAGGTGTCATCAAAGATCTTGGTCAGCAGGAGTTTCAACTATTTGTTGATACTGCAAACTTCGCCGTGAAGAGCATGAGAATGCAAACCGTGAAAACGAAATTAGTTTGGCACTTTTCTCTTTCTTCCCTTATGACTAAATCATAATGGGTGTCTTTTTCAGTCCCTCTCCCGTCCATCTCTTCTCCTTAACAACAGCCAGGTTTCTTTCTCTGAAGGTTCCGCTTCATGCTACGCCTGGGAGGTTCAACAAAAACCAACTAGTAACTGCAGGGTGAAAGTAAGAATTGTGTCCGTAGCAGGGTAGTGCTGTCAGTGCACCTTATGCGGTGCACTGTAGGCATTACTAAGGTTCTTTGCAGTGCCCCTTCGACCCTGAGCTGCATGCAACCCCTCTCATCCTCTTACTGTACCTCCGTTCATATTCTGTATCTTCCATCTTACTTTCCATCATCTCATAACAATTGTTTCATTGTGCAACTGCGAGGCTTTCCTCCTGTTACACCTTTCAAGCCTTTTTACTCTCAATTTGCTTTTCAGCGCTGAATGACCTCATAGGTCTCAATGCTTGGCCTTTGGCCTAAATTTAATATTCCATTCCATTTCATTCCAAAGTGAGAATTTTATTTTATTGTGCCAATGCCTTCCCCTCCCCCCCCTCCTTTTTCTGGCCATTATATTTTTCATCGGATTTGTCCTCCTTCCCATGGACTTCGCTTCTCATTGACCTTAGATTTGTTTGTGCAAAATTCACACCGATCGTAACAATGAATCATTTCGAGACGGCAAGTGGGTCTGAATTTCAAATGGCCATTTCGGACAACAAAACGGGCATAGAGTTCGCCATTTCTTGTTTTGAGGATGTTCGGAATCATGAACGCTGAGTGTTATGCCGTGTGGGATTCTTTATTTCCCTGTGCAAACAAGAGCGGCACAATTTTGAACTGTCTCTCCCTCTGATGTGTGGTTCTCAAGCAACACTTAACTCATATAAAGGAGCTGCCCCGTGAATCGTGATGGCCCTACCACCATGTGACAAAGAGACACGAGTAGGAGCCACTTCTTCTACCACCAGAATAAGAGTAAACAAACGTCTGAGGCCAAGCGAGGAAGGAATCAAAGAAGGAAGGAGTCACTGCCCTGACTAATTATCCCACTGCGGCTGATACGAGTACTTCAACAGCGTCGGGCAAGAGGGCTGTCTGTCTGTCATAGAGGCTGTTTAGGCCTTTTTATCCTCCTTTATTTTTCATTATTTTCCCCTAACAATAGTCTGAGCAAATGCTGAAACCCTGCTTGTTTTGGGATTTACTCTGAGAGAAAGAGTGCTCTGAGACGAAGCTACAGTACTATGAACTTGAGCAATATGAAAATCTAATTGAACTATATATATATATATATATATATATATATATATATATATATATATATATATATATATATATATAAATAAGAAAGAGAGAGAGAAAATGACAGTTTGTCAATAACGTGACACATGAGCATCTCCACAAACAGACCATTAATCTCGATTTCACTTTCCTTGAGAATAACTGAACCACAATAGGAATTATATAAATGTTTCTGCAAAGTGTATAAGTTGATTTCGACTCCTGTTGATTTCAGGTTCTGTACTTCAATTAAAATCACGCCAAGTCCACCAAGACTGCTGAGTACTAAGTTTGCAACCTTATTATATATATATATATATATATATATATATATATATATATATATAAATACACACACATTGTAATATATATATATATATATATATATATATATATATATATATATATATATATATATATATATATATATATATATATATTATGATTCCACCTTTATTGTATTTATAGTCAAGTTTATTTATTTTTGTATGATTGTTTCTCTTCCGTATATTTTCTATTGTCCTTCAAGTAGTGGTTGTTCCTTGTCCTTTTGCTTTTACTCTTCGGAAGTAGTGGTTGTTCCTGTCTTTAAACTCCTTGCTTTTACTCTTCGGAAGTAGTGGTTGTTCCTGTCTTTAAACTCCTTGCTTTTACTCTTGATCTCCAAACTCCTTGCTTTTAGCCTTGGATATTTCTTCTTTAAACTCCTTGAAATAGTAGCCTACTGTTTCACTTCTATCGTCAGTCTCCTCTCAGCTCACCAGAACCTGGTATCCGGCAGGGAAGCAGTTTACCTTCTTTGACATGTTAATCAAATCACATTAAGTATAAGTTTTGTATTGTAAAGGTTGAATAACAAATTGTATTTTGTTCTAAGGTTTCAAATTCATGATAATTTACTTTTCTGATACGTAGTTGTCAAACTGTACTTTTTCTTGTTTGCTGTTGATAATTTTTAAATAATAATATTTAACTTTTGTACTATCGTATTATCATACACTTACCTTTTGATATTTCTTTATTATTGTTATAGTCTATTGAACCTAAGGGTATAAAATTAACTTGCATTGAGTAATACAATGTCTATTATATCTGTAACAATATAATCACGTGTGGAACAGAAATAAATTTCTGACTCACATCAGGTCGAACCCAGGTCTTTCAATTGAAAGGCAAGGGTGCTGCCCACTAGCCCATACAAGTCTAAAAGAAGTTGGAACCTGGGGTGCAGTTGCTCTCAGGTTCCAATTTCTTTTAGACTTGTATGGCTTAGTGAGCAGCGCCTTACCTTTCAATTGAAAGACCTGAGTTCTGATCCTGATGTGAGTCAGAAATTTATATATATATATATATATATATATATATATATATATATATATATATATATATATATATATATATAATAATTTTTATCTTATCACCGTGACATTTTATACACAAACATTAAGCTTCAAACGTTGTTTAATATACAGTACGCACTACTTTGGGAATATCGCTGAGGGGGAATTATAAGTGATAATGATTTGGTACCTGTAGTCTTTCCAACAGTGTAAGATGGCTAGGGTGGGTGGGGACAGGGAAAGAATTCAGTCTTGTCATTATCTGTTACCTTTTAATCTCACCCTCGGAGTTGATCCCTTGTTTATGGCTTTTCCTGAGATCTGTCATATATTATACTTCGTTTTCTGAAGAAACAGCGGAGAGTAAATTTTGGTTGTTCGTAATGAATTTTCCTTCTCTGCGTGCTTTATGAAATAATAATCATAGTTCTTATATGATATCATAATGAGTGTAATACATGAACACTTAAAATTTGTGAAGGTGCTTCAGCAGGAAGAGCTTTTCAAGCCATTTGATTATTATCCACATTCTATTTTGGCAGTTATTTATTGTTTACGTGATTAGATTTTTCAGTGCCTCTGCAGGTTAATCAATTGTTCATCATTTAGGAGAGAAAAATAATTTACCATGAATTACACAGCCCCCTTGTTGTTTCTGAGAGTGGAGGTGGAGAGATTTGTTCCGCTTTGGCTATCCCTCGGGCTATCCTTACTGTCCGGTGACACTCACTGGTTACCTCAGGGCTGAGGTGACCACCGTTCTTATTTTTGATCGAGTTGGACTTTTAAATGCCCTCGCTGGACGCGTGTCAGCGAAATTGAGGTATGGTGGCGGCGGCCAAAGATTATGCCTTATCTCTTTGTTTTCGTGAAAATAAATGAGGTTTGTACGAAAAATATATGAAATCAAATATGTTTTCGTTTTTACCTTTAAATGAATAACAGTTTTTTTAATTTCATTTGAGCAGATTCTAACAAGGCAAAACTTCTAATCATAACAACGAGATGTTTGACAACGCACGAACTCCTTACCCTCCCCACCCTAGCGATCTTAGAGTGCTTGAAAGACTATAAGTGACTCGAACACCCAACAGCACCCACCAACGACTTCCAGTCGATGTTCTAGACCATCTGGCTGTCAAGAGAGATCGTCGACTGGAAGTCGTTGACGAGTACCGTTGGGTCTCCAAGTTACTTTTGTAACAAATTATTGATCACTTATAATTCCCCTTTGTTCACACTCTTGAAGTAGTGAACATTGGATACTAATGGGGAATTCAGAGCCGATGAAACAGGGTTTTTCGGCAACACCTTTTTATCAAAGCATCTGATAAAGGTGAAAGTTGGCAAGTGTATATTTTACAACCATACCTAATTTTTGCAAGTATCATCTAGTACGTAGGTTCAATAGCTCTGGTACTTATCAGAGTAAAAGTATGTTTTCTATGCCAGAGCCATCAAAATCGCAGGTAAGGGTTTTGAACACAATAGTGACGTTAACCTATGACGTCAGGAGGCTCTACCCACAGTGAAGAGAAGTTTTCATATGGGGAAAACATCTCTTCACTGGTGGCTCTGCCCACTTACTGATGACATATTCACTAATTGATATTAGTGAGGCCAAGATAAAGAGGTCTGCTCACTTCCCCCCATATCGCCCATGCAGGCGGAGCTTTGTTTACCTCCTTATTGCGTCAGCAGGTGACTTGCCGTAACGAGCAGGTACCTCTAAGGTGCGTCATTGCCTACGTAGTTACCCCAGGTGGGAAGCAACTCCACCCAATTGGGAAGACCTTGTCTCTCTTGGCCTTGGATAGTAGTACCCAAACTATGCTTCATCGATATCAATGATGGCAAGCTGGATTTGTCATCGTCCCCTTAATTGCATTATCATTCTCAATACTTTTATTATTATTATTATTATTATTATTATTATTATTATTATTATTATTATTATTATTATTGTTATTATTATTATTATGTGGAGGTTTCATCGCCACTTCCACACCAGTTGTTGGGACTAAGTTGTTAGCTTGGAATTCTTCCATTTTCTTGATATTCGTATTGTTTCTACTTAACAAATAATTCAATGTATGTAATTCATCCACATAATGAACCAGTCTATAGCACATATGTTAGATCTACATCTATTCAAGGTGGGAGTACAAAAAGACCATCCGTTTTGTTTTACCTCAGGTCTCGACATTTATAGCCTTCCATTTGCAGCATGTCAGGAATGGTCACTAGAAGTAGAATTGAAATGAAAAGCAATGATACCTCATTTCCTTCAATTGTTAGAGGTGTAAAGGTCAACGGCATTGTTTTACTTCAGTTAATGTAACCCATTGCTATTTTTTTTTATTTATATCATACAGCACCGTAAACAGCACTCGTATACTCACTGCAAATAAAACCTAATGGTAGCAGTCAAGATTTTGAGGGCAAGCTATTATTTACCTACTAATATCAATCAAATGTAACACGATTTATATTGATATGAATGGAAAGGAAAATATATTGAAATCAGTTTGAATGAGGAACATATTGTTATAGTCATTGTTTTAATAAATATGTTTTAGATGAATAAATAAAACGTCTAACGCTATACATAATTTATTTACAAAATGTCTTCATCGCCACTCTCGAGGAAGAGGTCATCATCCGTGTCCTCATCGTCGCTAGCAAAGTCAATGATGACACGTTCCACGCTCTCATAGATATTGTCCGACTTCCAGTATTCCTCCCCAAAATGACGTAATTGTCTAACAGCTCCTGCCCACACTCTTGGGGTGGCCAAATAACTATTACCCACTATAGAAATAATTATCTATTCACGCTACAGTAAATCTTGCCACGGGTCTTCTCGCTCGTATACAAAGTGGCAAGCCAGAGCACAAATGCAGTCTTGCAACCACGGGGACAATTCCATATCCTGCTGCCCATTATCGAATTATGTTCAAGCCTAGACTGTGTAAGCATTTCATTCCCCGCCTACTGGAGGATGGGCGGAGCCTCACGACGTCATATTATGTTTACGTCACGAATTGTTTTAGGATCCTTGTCTGTGATTTTCTCGGTTCTGGCATCGGCGACTTCATTTTACTCAATAAATATCAAAACTATCGAACTTATGTAATAGATAATACTTGCAAAAATTAGGTAGGGTTATAAAATACACACTTGCCAACTTTCACCTTTATCCGATGCTTTGATAAAATGTTATTGCCGAAAAACCGCGTTTCATCCGCTCTGAATCCCTTACTAAACGACATTTGTAGCTTAATGTTTGTGTTAATGTTTGTGTGTGTGTATGTATATATATATATATATATATATATATATATATATATATATATATATATATATATATATATATATATATAGCTTAATGATAAATAATATTGCCAAGACCAGGAAGAACATTCATTATTGTACAAGCTTTCGAGTATAAAACCTCATCATCAGGCTGAAAAAACCGACAAGGATGAGAATCAATAAAATTACAATAACATGAATTGTCATAATAAATCTTCAGCAAAAATACTAACGAAATATATAAAATGAACAAGTAAATACAAACTAAAAGGGTGAGACGTAAAATAACGAAAAATTAAAAACACAAACATAAAAATATGAAAATAAAACTAAAGTGAAATGTAAACAAACTACCACTCACAAAGTAAAACATTTAACGACCTAATTGAGTACCTACTATGAAATTGGTACACGATAGCTAGTTGAATACCAGACGAGTTGTTGTTCAATTCCGGCTTCATCTTTTTAATAGTCAAGGACTCTGAAATTAAAAGGTCCAGTCTATTTGAACAAAAAGACAGTACCCGAAAATCCAGGTCAGTGAAAGGATGGTCCTGTGCTAAACTGTGTTCTCTAATGGCAGAAAAGGGTGGTTTGGAAAGGGGAAACCTAGTTCTAATAGAAAGACCTCTGTGTTCCAAAATTCTTTGTCTGAGCCAGCGGGAACTAGATCCACGTATCGCAGACCACACTGCGAACAAGTGAACAAGTAAACGACAGAGGAATTAAGGTCCACAGGCAGAGTAGGCATCTCTCTCAAAAGTGATCTTATTGTAAAAGGATTACAATAACATACTTATCATTAAGCTAAGATTTCCAAGTAGCCCAATTACAAAGACTATATATATATATATATATATATATATATATATATATATATATATATATATATATATATATATATATATGTATATATATGTGTGTGTGTGTGTGTGTGTATGTGTGTGTGTGCATAGAATTTATTTCAAGTGCACTGGCTGGTCAGGAGTTTTCCAATATTATCATTTATATATATATATATATATATATATATATATATATATATATATATATATATTATTATAATCACTTTATATATATATATTCATTTATCACATTATAATCACTTTTGTACGATTCATTTATCACACATTAACACAGAAAAAAATAAGAGACAGGGTGTAGGTCCTGACTGGTTTCAAGCCATTGACGAAGGACTGATACAGAGTGCTAGAAGTCACAAATATATATACTACAGGAATAGTACTGACGAACATATATATATTTTGCAAAGTTACAGCCACGAAGGAAAAGTGAAACAATGAGATGCTAAGTACTTTCGTCTTATTACCAAGACATGGTCACAGCAACTAAAGATATACAAAGACAAGGGCCTATATATTTGGTGGGTATAAGTCCTAAAGGAACACAAAAAGGTTGGGAGGTTACAGAACGGTCAACGGATTAACATCGAAATCTACTTATTGGTAATCCTCTTTATTCTATCTTTCAGTTCCTTCTGGAACATATGTTTTATTACTGGGTCAAAAGAAAATAATCCTTCACTTACATTAAAAATATTCCCCAGGTCAATTGAATCACAACAGATTCTAACAAGTTCCTGGAAATAGTTTCGTTACAGCGTGACAATATTAAATTTTGGCTTTGTGTCCAGTTTATTCTGTGGGACTTTTCTCTTAAATGCAAAAATAGAGCATTATAAGTCTGACCTGTTCTTACTGAATATTTGTGTTGTTTTAATCTGGTGTTCAATTCTTTACTGGTCTGACCTAAGTAAAATAAATCACAATCCATACAAGGAACTTTGTACACAATATTGCTATCTTTCTCGGGGGACTATTTTTTATAAGCATGTTTTTGATATTATTATATGTGAAGGATACATTTGTATTGAATAATTTTAA
>NC_089746.1:1957500-2000000 GCF_040412425.1 Macrobrachium rosenbergii
CCTTGAATAAATTTCTGCAGTTTGGCACTAGCAAACCTTTCCTCACTTTTCAAAACATCTATGAGCTTCCAAATATTTGGATGACTCATATTCACTGTGTCTTTTAGTGCACTGTGGTAAGCTTCTAAACTATTTGTAGTTCTAGCAATCCCCGACATGCATCTATCCCAAACATTCCAAATAGTTAATGGATATGGTGGTTCAAGACGTCGCCTCCTTTCTCCTCTTCCTCTAAGAAGTCCTATGTAATTATTCTCAAAATAGGAAACTACCGATTGTGGAATATCATCATCATCTACAAGTTCCTGGTAGCCATCGACATCATCATCTACCGGCAAGAAGGAAGGCAAGGGCAACAAAACAGCGCATTTTAAGACTAAAACTGTCATCTTGGTGATATCTGCTTTTCATTCCTTCTTGAACGATATGCTTGTACACATTTTGCCCTAAATGAAACAAGCAGTTTGATAAATTTGACGCAGGAAACGATTCAAGAAATCCATTATGGGCTGCTTTTTCAAAATCCATAGTCATGCAATCTGGGCCTTCGTCCTGCAGCAATTCACTTTTTTGGCAAAAGTCTATTATATGTTTTTGGCTTTTGTTTGATAGCAATGCGAACAATCGTGGTACACTTAAAGTATCGATCTGTACGTGCACTATATATAATTGAAAAATATACTAGAACAGCATTTAAATGTTCCGTCTGCCGCCCAATTCTTGTACACTTTTAAATGTCTCAGCGCTTCATCACTTGCAAATATCAGAATTCTGCTTGAATCTTCGATTCCACTATCATACTGTAAAAAAATTTCTTTAGTGTCTAAGCGAGAATATTCACTTGGAATGGAGAACCCAATATTTGTGTGTGGGGTTGCGGGATAATTAACATCTGCTTGCCTCCAACGTCTGATATACTTACCGAGTTGTTCCAACCGAGGAATTTGTGATAAAGCACATTCGTTTAACTTTTCAACTTCACCAGCAATTATTGAGCGAGGTGCGTCACGAGATGAAATTGATTTTTCTTTAATATTTGAGACCGCAGTCCTCGCATTTACCTCTTGCGGCAGTTGAAGCGTGATTGTGGATACCAACCTTCTTAATCTCTGTATAGTTTTCATCAGTTTGAAGTCTCGCCTTGCATGCACGATTTTCACACCTCCAGTAGATCTTCAGTCTATCAGCACTTTCCTTATTCTTAGTATATATATAATTCTCTTGATCCACCACTTTCTTTTTTCCTTTCTCAGACGTTAAAATCTTGCAGGTAGCCATGTTGTTGGATGGGTGTATTCTTTAGAAATAACTCGATCTAAGTAAAAAACTTTTTGTTTTCAACTGTCCAAAACAGGAAAATAATAAGAAAAAAACAAACAACCTAGTGTCTTCATTGGAGACAAAATGCCCAACGACGAGTTAACTTTTGACAAATTGTTCAACGACGAATTGAATTGGCGACGAATTGACTGACGACGAATTGGCGGGGACGAATTGACCGGCGACGAATTGGCCGGGGACGAATTGACCTAGCGCCATGGCAAGGCTTTGCATACGTGACTACGTAGATGGTTTGCCAGGTTACTAATGTCTATGTATCGCCTTGTGTTATTTGATGACCGGCCAGTTTCCACCAATACTCTCAGGTCTACCTGTGAAATGAAGAACAACAACAGAATCAGTATATCAGCATGGCTTGCCCTCACGACGACGTTACTACCACTTTCGATCTGTCAGAGATATTAACCGATTCTTGTATCTGCTTCTATGTGGCCACAGCAATACAAGGGGACTTCTGAACTATGCACCGTGCCTCCCTCACTTCTGTATCTCTGGGCTACTTTTGCACGGGTTGCTATTACCCTCTTGCCTTGTATCACTTCAGCATATTTGTCATCTTTCCACTCTTGAATCAGAAATTTGATTAGGGCTGTTTTGTAGGCCTTGGATTTAAGGCTGGTTTTAAAGTCTTTACGTCGAGTTTGTGCGCTTCCACTGATAACTACCCTGTCATCTCTACTTTCACCTCTAGTCTCCTGTTCAACGTCTTTGATGCTCCTTTCATATGTATCAAAAACTGCATGACCCTCACTGGCATCTGTCTTGCACACCATGCTCAAAAGCTTCCTTGCCAGGACACCATATGAATCTGGAATGCTGTGAAGGTAAAGCTTGGATAATTGTCGTCATGTCATATATGATGACATCAATTTCATCTGGTGCACCATGTGACACCAAATCATTCAGATGATTGACTAAGGATGATGTCTTAGATGTCTTATTCATTTAGCCATCGATACCTGCTAGAGACAGTGGTGAAGGTATAGGTGTCAGGGGATAATCAAAAACCTTGCTAAATCGATTTCCTGTGTGCAGGCTAGATATACAAGTCGACCTAGCAAATCGGTGGTTGTTTTCAGTACAACTGGTTTGACATCTTTTCCCTTAACATTTCTTGCAACTGCTGCACTTGCTAGATTCTTCACTCTCCTTCTCTTTATGGGTTTCTCGAATCTGTCCGGGTCTTCGGTGCAGCCCTCAGTAAACTCTTGTTTCCATGCCTCACCAGTCTGTATAAACTTCAAGAGATCCTTTTTAACGTCTTCAGGTGCAGATTTTCCTGTCGACAGGACGTGCAGATTACCATCCTCCCGCAGGTCATCACTAAAGGGGTTAAAGGTTTCATTTATTTTCGCTGATATACTTGTGAGGTCCTGATTATCTCTTTTAATCCGAAAATTTCTCATCTCATGTGATTGATTATCTTTGTTGCTCATTTTGCCTTCTCCAATAAAGCCTGAACAATAACACTTCTTGCAGTTCTAGTTAAGGTCCATCGTCTAGTTGCTGGGAGACTCTGTGTAAATGAACTCAGGCCCGTAAGTCGAGAGGCTGCATCTGCATTCACAGTACATACTGTGCCCAGTACTTGGCAGTAGATCCATGGATCCCTTCTAATGTTCCATCGAAGAATCTGAAATAATCAGACATCAGCTTCACAAAGTCTGGCTTTGCCTCTAGCTTTGTGTATTCACTTTCTGAGGGATTTTTTAAAAGGTCTCCTATTGCAGTAATTATTCCTAAATGCATACCTTGGTTTTCCTGTTGAGAAAGAAAGAGTTCCGGGTGCTTCATCCTAAGTGCAGTTGCTAGAAGAACATGTAGGCGTTTGCCTCGATTACAGTGTCGTCCCAACAGAAAGCCATTGACTGATCCTTTGGCTAAGGGCCCACTCTCAACAAGGATGGAGTCAGACCCACTTCCATCTAGATAGTAACCTAAGACCTAACACACTTTTGACTGTACTAATATGTACATTGTTTTTGGTCATCTGGCACCTAGAAAATGCCTACAGCTTGCAAAATATTCACCTTATAACTTTTTAAATGAAATATTTGAATTTCCCGCCCTTTTTCTCATTTAAAATATAATTTTAGTATCAACATAGTGATTACAGAATAATTTGAAAATAAAAACGGAAAATCGTAAAAATGCATAAAAAATAGCAAAAATTGCAGAAATCTGATAAAACGCAAGTTTAGGATTGCAAGCCCTCAGCCATCGTCTTCAGTATACTTTTTTACTTAGGGCAAGATGTGAAAACTTTTCCAAGGCAAGACTGGCATTAAAGGGGTCATCTCTTAGACCACAGTTGGATTCAACAAATTTTACATTTAATCACACACTTAGGCTTACTCAGTATTACTGTATGTTTCTCTATATTATAGCATACATATTATAGCATACATATTCATATGAGTATATAGTTTATATAAATTATATATATATATATATATATACATATAATGTATATATATGCATATATATATATATATATACTATATATATATATATATATATATATATATATATATATATATATATATATATATATATATATATAGGTTGAATGATTTTGATATTAAATGACATTTGGAGAATTTATTCAATTACTTATATAATGTGACAAAACCTGGGTTTTGCTTGTTGCTTAGACAAAACTGATGTCATGCAAGCAACGTCTCTTGCCCAAAGGAAGGCATTCAAAAGAGTAAGAAGCCCCTGTATGGGGAGAGCAAGCCTAACGTGGGGAATCCAGCGCAATGGAGCAATTTGTGGGCGTTCACTCTTTCTCTTGGTAGAAGTACGAACTTGGTGTTGAGGTCTCGCGTGCGAGCATTTCATGGGTCCCCATTTCTCCTCTCACCACCTGTTACTGACGTCACTCGTGTCAATAATGATCTACCTGCTGATGAAGCCACTTCACCCGACGGCACCTCTAGTTATGGAATCATCACCCTTCTGGAACGGAGGTCAAAATGAGGGTTTATTTCTAACAAATGGGAACCCTCGCCCTGGAATTCGCTCTTTGCACATCCAGGGTAAAAGTCATTTTGGAGAAAAGAGCAGTTTCTTTCTATTGAGGGCCTTGCCTTAGGTATGATTAGCGATGACCTGCAATTACAATTAACCCTAAAATTGTGGGCGCAAATTCCCCTGTCTCCTCCCTCCACCCGCAACCACCTCGTGGCTGGGTCGCTCTGCTTCTTGTAGAAGAAGAACGTTCTCGACTTCGCCTTGAAATCTCTCCATTCTTGTTTTGATTGCATAAGTATTCACTCTGGGCTCTCGGAAATATGGTGGTTATGATAATCGCTGCCATTTGAGGAATTCATGTGCTAATAGATGACTTAATAAGCATTTTGCAATCATTTACATTTTTAACTCCATCATTCCAATTATTTGCTCATTTGCAGTCTACTTTCCCTTCGTTTTATATTTGGGCTCTTAATTCTGCAGAGTAAAAGCTTGCTGTCATCCGGTTTGCCTGTCATCTGCTCTGCCTGTGTTCTGCATTCACGCGCAGCTCCCTCAGTCACTTGAGCTGAACTCTTCTTCTCAGTTAGCTCTTGAAAAGATCAGTTTCCACGATTTCGTCCCTTCGGTGGACCCTAACTGCTGCAGCTCTAATAGGTCATTAATAAAAGCCAGAAAAAACAAGATATATGGAATATTTGGAACGAGGGATTATAATTTAAGTAAGAAGTGAGTCACGGCGCAAGAGGCGACTGCCCAAAAGAGATGGCCATGAAGTTCAAACAGTCGATTCTTCCCTCTCTCTTCGCCCTTCATTCTCTCTCTCTCTCTCTCTCTCTCTCTCTCTCTCTCTCTCTCTCTCTCTCTCTCTCTCTCTTGTTATTTTTTCTGGTGGATTCAGAGCATCTTCATAGGTGTGTTAAGCGTCTTTTTCCTGTAACTTTTGTTCGTGAAGTTATTTTCACGTTCTTCCTCCCCCCTTTTTTTCTTTCTACACATATTTATCTATTTGTTCGTTTGCTTCTTTACGATAACATTAGAGATCACGATGCATATTGTCATCTACAAAGAAACCTTTATTTTAAATATTCAAAATAGTTTAAAATTTTAAATTTTGAAATATTGAAAAGTTTAAAGTTTTGAATTTTAGAAAATGGGTTAAAACGTCAAGTTAAAGTTTCCGTTTAGAATCTCAATCGCAGCCAGGAGAGATTCATGTCCGTGGGAGAGACTCTCAATCTCTCATGCAGGCAAGCGGGAGAGATGAGCTCGTAGACACACACACACACACACTCACTGAAAGCGTGAAAGAGAGAGTGAGAGAACTCACGGTGAATTCTACCAAGATTACAGAGAGCCGTGAAAATGGGATCGCTTTCTAACGTAGACCGCCAGGAAATCAAGAGGAGCACATTTGAGCAAGATTGCCCATTTCGAAAGCCCACAGTTCAACTTGGGGTGAAACTGCTACGCGAAAGATCATCACGGGCGTCCTCGTTGTCGCAATTCTTTGCAGAACCTTTTCATTCTTGAAGATGTTGACAGCACCATCACGACGCCCGAGTTTGCTACAAGGAGCACGAGAAAATCCACTTTTCTTTTTTTTAATTCATAACATTACTCTTGCTACTGTATGGTCAATTTAAAATATAAGCTCCGCGCTCCTCAAGAATAAAGGTCAACGTTAAGGCCTTTCTGGACGAGCAGTTCCACAGCCTGTTGCTTCATTCAGTCAGCTGTTTTTTATTTTTCATGCATAATACTAAAAACGCGTTGTTAAAGCCTAGGAAAAATAGAAAATAAAATGGAAACACACACACACACACAGAATATTTTGGCCTACCCCATGGGGAGTTAGAGGCTCTCCATTTTTCATGTCAGTATAATTTGTTTTTATGCCCTAAACCTCCTGAGATGATACTCATACATAATTCACTGCTTAGGTCAACATAAACACATTTTAAGGGACCTGCCATGACTTCTGTCTCCCATGAATTGAACGTAGGCCCTTTCTCTTGTAAAGAGAAATGACTTCTATCTCTTGTAAAGAGAAAGAGAGAATTTCTGCTTACTTACAAGTCTGGAGTGACAGGTACTCAGGCGCAGTGCCACTCTAGATATTTTCCTGTTATTAGGCGGCGTAATAGAGATACGCCGTAGTCTCATTAGAAGCGCATCTTGGACTAATTTGTTAGATATTTACACCGGCCTTATTGGCAACCATGCCTCTGGCCCTTTCACACATCATAATCAAGCAATGGTCTACTTGGAAAGGGGGTTCTGTTTGGTGGTTTGATAGCGTAATGGTCTTGTAAACAGTTACCTAGGAAAAATCCTCTTGACTCTACATTGCCTCGATGGATCTCTCTTCATCACAGCCACGCGAGCATGAGCAAACAAAAGGCAGGTTATAATCATGGGACAATGAACAGATAAAGACTTCTAGATATTCTCTCGTCAAGAGAATTTCAGTTACGCTGGTTTGTCAGTTTCCTCCTTCATGTTAAATGAAATCCCGCTGAGGCGCACTTCAGTCACCATTTCTTTGCAAACAGTTAAAAAAGACGGCCTCTTGTGCGTTCGTACTCAGGGATGCCTGCACGAGCGAGTTAGTTTCTTTGACGATGCGGAAAAAGTTAAGTATACCTTAGTTTTACCAGACCACTGAGCTGATTAACAGCTCTCTTAGGGCTGGCCAGAAGGATTAGACTTATTTTACGTGGCTAAGAACCAATTGGTTAGGGGACGACAATCCCGCACTGACTGTGGAAGGCGCGTTGTGGCTGACCCTAGAGGCTTCCCCTCCCTCAGTGTCTTTGGTCATTTTAAGGCAGATTTGTTCAGTGTGGTAGAAGGACAGGCGGAGATTCGAATACGAGCAAGAGGTTCTTCAAAATTATGCTAAAACTAATGTGTGTAAAACACTGAGAGATAGATACCTAACAATGGAGTTGAAGTGAATCCAAGTTGGAGGTAAAAACCTGGTCATTAATGAATCTAACAATAATTTTTTGAGACACACCAGGATTTTCGTACAATTAATCATGTCTACAAAAATAAAAGCGTGGGCGCCAAACGTGGAAAGAAAAACTACAAAAAAAGAAATATCTGTTTTTATTCCTTGTAGCATTTCCTTCCATGTTTGGGCCCCACTCTTTTATTTTTATAGACATGATTAACTGTAAGAAAATCCTGGTGTGTCTCAAAAAATTGTTATATTTTTTAGTGCATTCTAATAAAAGCATGTTTATAATTTTTTTTTTTATTTTTATTTTATACTTTTTAGTTTTGACAGAAACTGTAACCGATTTATGATTGTAGTTAACGAAATTGATATCCGTTTATGGGGTAGGGGTAGGGAAGGGGGAAGGGGAGGGGAGGAGGGAAGGGAAAATGGGAGGGGAGGGGGATGGAAGAGGGAAGAGGAGGAAAGGGGGAGGGCGAGGGGGGAAATGAGGAGAGGGGAAGGGAGAGGGGAGGAAAATAGGAAGGGGATGGAAAGGAAAGAGGAGGGAGAGGGGTGGAGGAGGAAGGGGTAGAGGAGGAGGGGAGGGGAAGGGGTAAGGGAGGAGGAGGGGAGGGAAAGGTGGCAAGGGATGGATGGGGAGGGGGAAGGTGGCACGGTGACGGGGAGGGAAGGGGGATATGGAGCGGGATGGAAGAGGGAAGGGAGGGAAGGACACAGCTAAATTAACACCTGATCGTGTGCTTGTGCCCTGGAGGGGAGGGGAGGGAAGCAGAGAGGGAGGATACAGCTAAATTAACACTTGAACGTATACTTCGGAAGGGCGAGGGGAGGGGGAGGGAAGGGAAGGGGGTTGGAAGAGGGAAGGGGGGAGGGATTAAACAGAAGATAGATTCTACCGAGTCAAAGAATTTGTGAAAAATCCGAAGAGTTTCATACAAATCCTGAGATACTGGGAGAGGTCACTAGAGGTCACTGCTGACCTACTGATCATGTAAGGTTGTATTCTCACCAGGACTGAGTAACCATGCAAAATTTCAAGTCCATAGGACGAAGGGAACAGGTCTAAAATTGAGTTACAAGATTTGACCCAAACAGACGGACAGACAGGTGCAGAAGTCAAGTTAAATAAAAGCATGAAAAAAGAATAGTGTGTGAAGAGCTTCACCAGACACAGGACCATTATTCCATACATGGAGAAACAAGTCCCCTCAGTAGAATACAGTGCGCTCAGCTCTTTAGAAGTGCATTAGCGAAGCCCATGTTGCGGCCTTTACTAGGTTATACTGCTGATTATGTTTATGACCGAAATGTTAAGACACCATCTTTGCCATGGATGAAGCCTAGTGAACAAGCTTCCTTTGCCCAATACAAAGATACTGTTCAATACGAACGAGGCTTTGAACAGAATGGTCTTAAAAGAGAATGATTTGAGGAGAGCAAAATCATCTGCATATGGATGGGTAGGGGAAAAATGATTTCCTAGAGAAACATCACCACAGGTAATGAAAGGGACAGTTCAAGCACCATCAATTTTGAGAAAAATAGATCAGTCTGATATGAAACTGAGAATCTGTTTATAGAGAGAAAGGAGTTTGGCTACCAAGGCCCTATGCTAGACCACGTCATTCACTTTAGAAATATCCTGAGGGAAAGGATGACCAGATGTCACTAAGTGGGATAAGAGGTCACCAGCTTTATGAAGACCATACACGATTGGAAACAAGGCTGTGGACTTGAAGTGTTTTAGAGGCTGAGCGCTGAGTTGCATTTAAGGAATTCATTTATCTGAAGTACGTCAATCAGATGATCCCCGTAGAAGGATAGTGCCGTCAGTTCACCTCACTGGGTGCACTGTAGGCATCACTAAAGGTTCTTTGCAGCGTCCCTTCCTTAGGCCCCTAGCTGCAACCACTTTATTCTTTTTACTGTACCTCCATTCATATTATCTTTCTTCCATCTTGTTATAAACCCTCTCCTAACAATTATTTCATAGTGCAACTGAGAGATTTTCTTCCTGTTGCACCTTTTAAACATACCTACTCTCAATTTCCTTTATAGTGCTGAATGACCTCATAGGTCCCAGTGCTTTGTCTTTGGCCTAAACTCTATATTCCATTCCAGTAGGATGGTATTAGGAAGGATTAAAGAAGTCACCATTCTTAGTAATAAACTACTGAAGTGCAAGCTATCCAAAAAACCAAGTTTGATGTCAATAGGCCCGTAGGCTGCTCTTGTCTGCAGGCATTTCAGAACTCAAGAGGTGCATTCATTTGCTTTCTTGTACAGAAATCCATTTACCTCAGTGAAGCAGACCAGACATTTCGTGAAAAATGCAAGAATCTACTTGAAGTAGCCGATATCGAAGTTATCTGCACATCCTCTTCTCTTCTTTGTATTCTCATCGCTTCTTATTCATCTCCCTCAATGACAGTGATGAGGAAGGCACAATCTAATAAGCTTTAACTGTGGTAAGGATATTTGAAATATGAATGTTTTAAGTCACATTTCCATTCAAATCTCTCTCTCTCTCTCTCTCTCTCTCTCTCTCTCTCTCTCTCTCTCTCTCTCTCTCTCAGTTTACGCACAGATAAAGACGACAGTCACATGGGAGACGGCGTCTGTCAGAAATCCCAGTTCATTTTCCCAAAGCGAGCGAGCGAGCATTATGAATGGGCGTGGTTCCTTCGACTGTGACGTCAGGGGGTGCAAGGCAAGGGATGGCGGGAGGTGTGACCTTTGAGGGCCTCCTTCTGCCTTCCTCCACTCATCCTCCTCAGTTGTATTTGACTCTGCATCACCCCGCCTGACCTCCATTTAGAGACGAGCTCAACTTTCTTCTCTTGTTATTTCCACACTATTCCATTGCATGTGAAGAAATGCGCTGTCCACTGAACGTCTTTTGTTTGTGGAGAAAGCATTCTTTCTTTAATATATTCCACGCCCATCATGTATGCATTTGAAGGAAATAACCCGCTGAGGTCATTTGTTACTTTCCATATCCTATTTTGTTGGCAAATTTCAATGACCTTCGTCGGTGGTTTCTAAATAAGTATACAGTAGATGTGATTACTCCAGATAAACTGTAATAAAATAAACTCTGCTTTCCACATCCTTTTTTTTTTTTTTTTTTTTTTTTACTTTAGGCTGAAAATAATCACCTTGCAAGTGTCCATGCAGAAAGACAGCAGTTTTATTTTGAATTCTCCAAAATGAAACTCTTTCGCTTATTCACGTATGCTGCAGAATACATTCGCGAGTGAGTGATCGTAAGAATGTGACGATCAGTGGAGAGATTTGCCATTGCTTCAAGTTCTATGCTCGTATAAATGTCCGAAAGATGACTAATGATTGCAGTAAATCACTGCCGTTGTTTCTTATTAAGTCCTAATTAAACACTTTATTGAAAACGTGTGTCTTTCTCAGGAGTGAGTTGTTTAAGGTATTTATCAACAGCGAGATTTCGAAAAAGGTTATCCTTTTGCTTTCTAAAATAAGGGATTTTCAGACCTATGGGAGACAGTAGTAAATTCTGTATCATATCCGGAGTGAATCATTCATTTTATGGCTATAATTTCATGATTTTACGAATAAAAGGTGTTCATTCGTTTTACTGTACGTTTCAGAAGCTTATTACTGAAAGAAAAGAAAGAAATTAGGTTTTAGTTGCGGGGAAGATTCCGGAATCCAGTCCCACAGGACAGGGAACACAGCTTTACCACATCCACAGAATGGACTCAATAAAGCATATTGTAAAACTGAGTGCAACGCCAGGTTCTTGAATTATACTTGAGGACGAAAAAGTCAATCGGTACTCAGTATCCCTTCCCTGTCGGATTCTTTTCTGAAATCGCACATGGCAGAGAAGTCAAAGGAAAATAATCTTTCGTCCCCACACGGCTCATCACACAGTAAGACCATCTTGTTTATAACAAGTGTGGCATAAACATACTTGTTAGAAACACGTATGTTGATAAACTGTATGTCAGCTTTGTCAGTGGTGACAAAAGAGTGGGGTTTTTCATTGAATATGGTGGGAATAGTCACAAAGAAGATGGCATCTAAAATGATAAGTGTTTCCCTATAATGAGGCTGCATAGGAAAACCTTTGGCCACTTTGAAACGAAGAAGTCATTTCCGAGTCGAAAGATAATCGCGAAGCTTGCTGGTAAGGCGATGACTTTGCAAACTGTTAGCGGGACACCGTAGCTCTCGTTAAACGTTGCTGCTACATCAGCTGATAGGTGTAACTTTTTGGCAAGATTTTATGGGCACACTTACAAGCATGTACACATGTACATATATATATATATATAATATATATATATATATATATATATATATATATATATTGTATATATATATATATATATATATATATATATATATATATATATATATATATATATACAATTAGACCTATTTCCTGAAAAAATTGTATTTTTCCCATTTAAGCTAAGCATTAAATTATGTACTCGGTACTTACTCGACTGTAGTATGCCGCAACTACAGGAGAAAAGAACGTTCTGCTGGCAACCTCCTATAAAATTGCTATCAGTCAACGGGCTTGAAGCCCTCTAAAGCCCTCTCATAAGGATAATTAGTGTATGTATGTATATACTGTATATACTGTATATCATATATATATATATATATATATATATATATATATATATATATATATATATATATACATACACATACATATATATGTATATATGTGTGTGTGTATGTATATATTATATTATATTATGACTCGATATGTGGGTTAACATGAAAACGATTTAGGTGTGAAAAAGCGTTCACAAATCACAAGGTCGCCTGTCTGGTTTCGTTTAAGTAAAATCATATGTGTGCGCGTGCGCGTGTGGACTGTGGAGGTGGTTTGCTTCTGAGAACTAGAACAACAACGTAGTTAGGCGATCGTCTGCATCGTTACAGTATGTCACGTTTCGCCTATGTTCTCGACTGCAAAGCTCTCGTACAACAACAGCTTCAGTTCTATTATTAAAACAATTGTACTTTCCACCCGCAGCCACGCTGTTTCTCTTGAATGGACACTGCAATGATTCGTTTAAAGCCCATGATACAGCAAGTTATCTCTCTGCCAATACTTGATTGATTATGAATCGACGGCCTCTGATAAAGCACAAGCACACCAACGTTATTGAGTGGACACCACAACTCACAACGCGCACTGGCGGATAAACAAAGAGAAGGGCGATTAGAAGTAATCACGCAATCAAGAGAGAGAGAGAGAGAGAGAGACGGCGGGGGCGGGGGCGGGGGGGGGCGGTGAAAGAGAGAACACTCGATTTGTTTTACAGTCCGAACCTTTAACGGAGTCAGATTTTCTTTATGGATCATTCACAAATTGTTTTCCGCATGGTCTTGAATATGAAGCTGAGTAAATAGCCTACTATTCTCTCTCTCTCTCTCTCTCTTGTAACTTTCAAGTATATTCTAGAAAGTATCACTAGTAGTGATGCATATTGTACAATCCCGACAAAATACTCAATACATAATATGCTACATTTGCTTCTTCTTTTGATATGAAGTAAGTAAATAGCCTACTATTCTCTCTCTCTCTCTCTCTCTCTCTCTCTCTCTCTCTCTCTCTCTCTCTCTCTCTCTCTAACTTACTCCAAGTATATTCTAGAGAGTATCACTAGTAGTGATGCATATTGCACAATCCCGACAAAATACTCAAGCATAATATGCTACATTTGCTTTTCTTTTGATATGAAGCCGAGTAAATAGCCTACCTCTCTCTCTCTCTCTCTCTCTCTCTCTCTCTCTCTCTCTCTCTCTCTCTTGTAACCTACTCCAAGTATATTCTAGAGAGTATCACTAGTAGTGATGCATATTGCACAATCCCGACAAAATACTCAAAAGCATAATATGCTACATTTGCTTCTTCTTTTGATATGAAGCCGAGTAAATAGCCTACTATTCTCTCTCTCTCTCTCTCTCTCTCTCTCTCTCTCTCTCTCTCTCTCTCTCTAACCTACTCCAAGTATATTCTAGAGAGTATCACTAGTAGTGATGCATATTGCACAATCCCGACAAAATACTCAAAGCATAATATGCTACATTTGCTTCTTCTTTTGATATGAAGCCGAGTAAATAGCCTACTATTCTCTCTCTCTCTCTCTCTCTCTCTCTCTCTCTCTCTCTCTCTCTCTCTCTCTCTTGTAACCTACTCCAAGTTATCACTAGTAGTGATGCATATTGCACAATCCCGACAAAATACTCTGAAAGCATAATATGCTACATTTGCTTCTTCTTTTGATATGAAGCCGAGTAAATAGCCTACTATTCTCTCTCTCTCTCTCTCTCTCTCTCTCTCTCTCTCTCTCTCTCTCTCTCTCTCTCTTGTAACCTACTCCAAGTATATTCTAGAGAGTATCACTAGTAGTGATGCATATTGCACAATCCCGACAAAATACTCAAAGCATAATATGCTACATTTGCTTCTTCTTTTGATATGAAGCCGAGTAAATAGCCTACTATTCTCTCTCTCTCTCTCTCTCTCTCTCTCTCTCTCTCTCTCTCTCTCTCTCTCTCTCTCTCTCTCTCTTTGTAACCTACTCAAGTATATTCTAGAGAGTATCACTAGTAGTGATGCATATTGCACAATCCCGACAAAATACTGAAAACATAATATGCTACATTTGCTTCTTCTTTTGATATGAAGCCGAGTAAATAGCCTACTATTCTCTCTCTCTCTCTCTCTCTCTCTCTCTCTCTCTCTCTCTCTCTCTCTGTAACTTACTCCAAGTATATTCTAGAGAGTATCACTAGTAGTGATGCATATTGCACAATCCCGACAAAATACTCGAAAACATAATATGCTACATTTGCTTCTTCTTTTGATATGAAGCCGAGTAAATAGCCTACTATTCTCTCTCTCTCTCTCTCTCTCTCTCTCTCTCTCTCTCTCTCTCTCTTGTAACCTACTCCAAGTATATTCTAGAGAGTATCACTAGTAGTGATGCATATTGCACAATCCCGACAAAATACTCAAAAGCATAATATGCTACATTTGCTTCTTCTTTTGATATGAAGCCGAGTAAATAGCCTACTATTCTCTCTCTCTCTCTCTCTCTCTCTCTCTCTCTCTCTCTCTCTCTCTCTTGTAACCTACTCCAAGTATATTCTAGAGAGTATCACTAGTAGTGATGCATATTGCACAATCCCGACAAAATACTCGAAAGCATAATATGCTACATTTGCTTCTTCTTTTGATATGAAGCCGAGTAAATAGCCTACTATTCTCTCTCTCTCTCTCTCTCTCTCTCTCTCTCTCTCTCTCTCTCTCTCTCTCTCTCTCTCTCTCTTGTAACCTACTCCAAGTATATTCTAGAGAGTATCACTAGTAGTGATGCATATTGCACAATCCCGACAAAATACTCGAAAGCATAATATGCTACATTTGCTTCTTCTTTTGTTGCGCGCCTTCTTTCACAGTGGAATTGATTGCTGCCTCCCGCATGCCTGCAAATCTTCCTCTTCGAAACCGAACCGAGGATGATTCTAGTGTTCAGTGAAACTCTGTGATGGCTTGGAATCACGCTACTGGTTTGAGCGGTGAAAGCTCGAAGCTGTCTCGTTATGGTGCTCGGTTCATGAACAACCTTCAGTCCTAATTATCATGTGAGGCATTCAGAGGAGCACGACCTGCCGTCGGCCTCTTTTTATCCACGTGTTCATGATGCCTTCAGGGTTTGCTGTTCATCATTCAGAAGTCTTCCTTTCACTCTCACTCTTAATCATTTTCCTTTAGAGAGTTGTCAGTATTTCATCTCTTACTAGTCTTACTGGGAATCTTGATTTGTGCTTATAATGAGGTTTGTCCTTTTCACGAGATTTTTTCATCTTTTTGTCCATCTTTTCTTTTCATATTGTTTGCAAGTCGCAACTTTTAGATATCCATATGATTTTTGCAAGTCTCTCTCTCTCTCTCTCTCTCTCTCTCTCTCTCTCTCTCTCTCTCTCTCTCTCTCTCTCTCTCTCTCCAGATACTTTCGGGTTTACAATTCATTGCCATATTAGTCATTCAGCTCACTTGAAATGTCTTGAAAAATATGACGATGAGAGACAATTGCATCACCTGCTGACTTTTACTTTTTGTAATGGCAACTCATGAAGGTGATGTGGATCACTTAATTTATTACATAATTCGTCTGGCTTCAGAAATATTGTTGCTGTTGCGTATATGTGTGTGTGTGTGTGTGGGCAAGCTTGTGTGATATTAATAACACTTGCAGATGAAGCCGAGTTTATTGACAGTAAAAACGAAAATAGCAGCAATAATGAGATTATTACAAAGCGAACTCCTATTACCTCTAGTGACACGAATGCTAAGTCGCCATCCTCAGGTATCAGTCTGCCACCCTGAGAAGTCTGTAACATTTAGTTACATTTGCGTCTGTGGCTCGTTTGGTTAAAACTGCCTCGAGCAAGACCGACTTTCAGTTGAACGTCCGTCTGGGGCCTTTCACTATCGCCATCACTGCCAGGTAACGCAACAACTCTCTGCTAGGCGAGGGAGCGTTCACCTGAGCTCACTTCACTCGCAAAGGGTGAGACTCAAGGCCACGCAATACTGTCATGTAATGCTGATATTTTACGGACATGAATTCTTCTGTCACTAAAAAGGTTATTTGACGAACAGTCGTCAGATTAAGCCATCATTTTTCCGTGCTCAGATTAAGGTGCCGTACCTGACAATAGTTGGCCACGTAATATGCAAACTCGTAAAACTGGAATCATTCGAAGTGAATGTCAGGAAAATATTGGATAGCCAAGCTGCGGAATGAGTCACTGGCGAGTAGGAGCACACAAATGGCCTTTCCATACATCGTTAGTCTAAGTTAACGAATTATGTAGAGACAATAATCCACGAAAATAAGCGTTCATCTACCTATACGGATCAGCAAACATCTTTCTGGCTCTGTTTCTTTCATTCTTTCTTCCACACATTGAGTATCGAACCCACTGTCACTGCAGGGTGGCCAAAAAACAAAAAAATGCCTAAGTGACATTAAATATTTGATTGAGAGCTAAGCTCTACGTTTTAGCTTGGGTTTCTTTTTGATTTCATGGGCAGAGTGAAGACTCCACACTTCTTTTTTTCAGTACCCTGATAAAATGAGGGTAAGAATGAAGAGAGAACGTTCAGAAATATTAATCCAAAAGGACGGTGTTGCTCTTACACTTTTGTGGGCCTACCTGTCGTTTTCTATAGCATTTTCGATATCAAGAATATTACGCAGAAAAAAAAGGTCTGGAATTAACTAGGAAACTTGTGCATTGTAATTTCTGAAAGTTAGTTATTTCGTAACTTTTCTATCGCTAAAAATATTTACATCTCTTTTGCTGTTGTTTGTCATCTCGTTCTTATAACTGGTAATAGTATACCATAGGTCTAATCTCTTCCCAGAGACGACGAGTGCCTTTGCTTCTTAGAAATACGCACAATTTTACCTTTACACCAGTGTGATCTTATGAAGACGCAAAGATTCCTTTGACTAAAGTAGAACAATAATCTGCTGACACACAAATACACACACGCACACAAAGTACACACACACATATGCTGTATGTATATGTGCGTTTGTGTATGTACTTTGTGTGTGCGTGTGTATTTGTGTGTCAACAGATTATCGTTCAGCTTTAGTCAAAGGAATCTTCATGTCTCCATATATATGTAATATATATATATATATATATATATATATATATATATATATATATATATATATATATATA
Source organism: Macrobrachium rosenbergii (assembly GCF_040412425.1). Taxonomy (NCBI): domain Eukaryota; kingdom Metazoa; phylum Arthropoda; class Malacostraca; order Decapoda; family Palaemonidae; genus Macrobrachium; species Macrobrachium rosenbergii. The sequence goes on from NC_089746.1 coordinate 1,974,557, forward strand.
TATATATATATATATATATATATATATATATATATAATAAATAATTGAATCGAGTCTATAACTGAATAAACTAAATATCTTAATACACGCACGAGGACATACAGAAAATCACTGATAAGGACAAGACAGCGAGCAAAGCAGAAAAGGCGCGATGACGGAACTAAGCGGTCCCAGATGCTGAGTCTGACTGATCGTCGCCCATACGAATTAAAGTGTTTATCTCATCCAGCACTGGGTCTGGGCAAAAGAACCATTTGAGATCTTGACCTCACCCGGTGACCTCTTGCACACCATGACATTAACTCGATAACAACTGCTGAGCGAAATGTATAGATAAGTAAAAGTGAAGCATTGATGGAAAAGGAAGCCCATCTGGACGAAACTTGGGAACATTATACCAGATTTTGGCATCGAATGAATACCCATATATACGAAGACTCGGGAAGCAGAGCCAGTTGGAAAAAGGCGTGAGGGCAGGCAGTGTGTGTGTGACATGTGTGGAGAAGCGCCGGTGAAAGCTCGAAGTGTCTTGTGAACTTATATAAAATTTCTGAATGCCCAAAGACTAAGTGAAATTCTAAGTCCAAGATTTTTACTATGTGCCTTTTAAGATAAAGACTCAGTCACCACTACCCATTGAAAAGGTGGAAAGTTTATATATAGTTTGAAGACTAAAATAAATGTATTTAATGGGAAACATAATTTTCATTTAAACCATTTAAACACTTGTGAAATTTGCAGAGATAGCCGACATCTGAGCACGATAAGTGTAAGCTCCAACATAGTTAAATACCGAGCACTTGTTCCTAGGGAAGTGAAAGCACGCAGTGCAACAGAGACAGTCTTCAAGAAGTGAATGAATACATCCCCCGCTACATAATATTTGGTGACAGCTTTGGGGATTATTCGAGCTCCACAGCCGACAACAAGAAGAGGTAAATAGTGTGTGCTATCCCTAAATCTACGGAACTAGACCAGCAGAGGTTGATTTTTGTTGGCAAGCACCTTAAAGATGGTCCAGCGAAGTTTGTACTTAGACAAGATCAACAATATCAAAATAAGTGACAGTTGTTTCCCTTATAAAGACAGTTACAAAGTGTAACCAATTATAAGTGTTCTTCCGAAGATTCAGTCACCCCACACGCGAATTTCCACTCAGAAAATTAAGACAGTTAAAAAAAAACAACTTAAACGCAGAGAACTCCACAATCATCGATTTTCGTGAAGAAGAAGGAACATTAGTGCATCCAAGATAGAAGCAGAAGACGAATTTTACGACTGAATTCAAGAAGATACGCAGTTTCACTCAGCGAGAGATAGAGAAATTTTACGCAGCAACCGACGTAGAAGAAAAACGCACTAATTTCCTTTGCAATTCGAAAAAGAGAGAGAGAGAGAGAGAGAGAGAGAGAGAGATCCAGCAATGCAAACGCAAGAAGTTACACGTTTTCCTGACGTCTCCATCATAGTAAGGCAGCCAGAAAATCGTACGATGACAGAAAGACGCCCAGATTCGAAGAAGGCAAAGATAAGTCCTTGAATATCCTCACATAAATACACACACATAAGATTTAATTTATTTTAGTAAAGCTGACATGATGTGAATGAGTACTTCTGTTTGACATTTTCGAAACACAAAAGGCTTGTACTTTGAGATTCATTAGATACTAAAATTCTTTGGCAACAGATTTTCTTGTTTTGCTAATCATTACTAATCAATTACTAAGACTTTTCCAATATTTGTATTCACTAACCTGTATGATATTTTATTTTATTTTATTGCAATTAAGGGAGATGTTCAGGGATTTTTTTATTTTTATTTTTAAGTGACATTTCAATTTACTTTATTTCAAGTCGAAGTGTTTATGATTTTTTGGGTGATTTTAAGACCTGGTTTGTCTTGTTTTTTTTTTTTTTTTTTTTTTTTAGATATTTCATGTTTAAGAATTTACTTGCCATTAGTGAGTAAATGCACGGAAAGAGATCGGCACGCAATAAGAAAGTAAGAACTCCTGTTCATGCGAGAAGCCAAACAAAACAATTGAAAATGGCTGCTCCTACTCCTTCAGCTCCATCAAGCACAGCCTCCACGGTTGCTCATAAATTACATGCGAGTGACCACATTATCAAATTTTTGGGCAGAAAAGACGGGCAGGACGCATGCAACTTGGCAAAGAGAGTTCAAAGTTGGAGAATGCGCAAAAGATACAAAAGGCTGAGATAATATGGAAACAACCCAAAAGTATGGGGCAAAGCTACAGTTCAAGGCTTCCGGTATCACACTGTCGCCAGTCAAGGCAATGAAAAGAAAAAACTAATCAGTCGCAACAAATTCGACTTTAACAGATTTTAGATCCAGTAAAATTAACAGTAGGAGTACATTACAGAAGTCCCGAGAATATAATGTCCGAAAAGGAGTATCAGGCATATTTTTCTCGTTTAAGCTTAAACCAGTAGTAGACTGCAAAATCACAGATGTTCAAGGAAACAAAATCGAACTAGTAGGACAAATAGATTTACCTTTTAAGTTAGGAAGAATCCCACTTAAGGAAAAGGTTCAAGTAGCAAAAGGAATCCAATTTGCATTTGCACTCCTATTTATTGGTTATCCAACTATCGCTAGACAAGGAATCACAATTGACGCACCTAGAGAACAATTAGTGATTAGAAGGAAGCATAGAATACCACTATGTAAAATGATTAGAAGAAAAAAAGCTAAGAAAACCTCCTTGCTGAAAGTATCTTAAGAAAAGTTTCTCTGCAGTTCTTTAGGGATAAGGTTGCTAGTGCCTTTTCCTTTACCCCGACATAAGCTAGTAGCCATTTACAGTTGGACAGTCAAAGAAAAGCTATTCAGGTGAAAGAAAAGAGGAAAGAGGGAAGGAAGGAAATCCAGAGACTCGAGATCTGTCTGTTGGGTGAGGCTGGCTAGCTATTAGGCACACTACTACCCTCGCTCTATCGGTCAAGTTAGTGAAAGTGAAAGTGAGCTGGAGTGGTGGGAAGCGAGGAACACGACCGTTACTTTTTCTTTCTCTCTCTCTCTCTCTCACCCAACGAAAGTTACCAAATTCTTTCTTATGTCTGCGGTTCGTTACCGAATCTCCTATAGCAATTATCATTTGGTACTAAAATAAATCTTTTGTGGCTGATATATTTACTTCGAATTCATTGCAAGTGCTCCTCTCGAATTCATTGCAAGTGCTCCTTTATGACCCTACTCAATTCCTCGAAATGAATTTTGTTTTATCTGTTGCCACAATACCAGACTTTGTTAGAGATTCTCGTTTTAAACAATTGTATGTTATGAAATCTAATAGTGAATAATTGTGTATATGACAATTCTTTGCGGAACACTGTCATTTGTTGCTAAATGCCCTATGAATACGCTGCGGCCACTCTTGTCGGTTTCAAATTCCCTGTGTAAGTACATTTGTTTGGAAATGAATCGCAAGCCTCCTCTGGCTATTGTCCGTGATCAGACCTCCAGTCTGCTGCCTGCTTACATACCTCCTTTACTGTTAATTGCTAAGGTTTTCTATATTATTCCTGGTTAGTAAAATCTCCGTGGCTCCTTTTGAAGCATACCACGTACCCTTTAGGCTGTATTGTTTTTTGACAACTGCATCAGTTGCTATCAGTTGTTACTGTGTTACTATTTTTAGAATCAGTAGACGGAGCACTCCTGTCGTTTGCTGCGTGGAATGCCTCACAGAAGAAATGTCAGTCATAATGTAAAGAAGTGCGAATATCCCCTGGTCAGAGTTAACTAGGCGTAACTCCCAAGCGGAAAACTTTCAAGTGAGTGGTCTAGGATGAGATAGACACTTAAAACACGTAGTAAGCACATGCCACTTTTAATATTGTGGATCAATATTTAACAAAAGTGTAAGAATAATCCATAAAGCCATGTCGTCATATATGATGCTGCAGGTTATCAATACAAACCAATATGAGCATAAACCAAAGCCAGAATTGATGGCTGCCAGTTGCAAAGAAGGGGAAAACTCAGATATTCAAGTTCTCATAAGTCTGAGAAAAAAACGACTTCTTATTTTCTCTTCAGTATTTACGTTAACGAAGAAAAAATAAAAACAATTAAGTAGCCGGCTGGAGATATTTAGTTTTAAAAATGAAGATGGTCATATGAAGAGATAGGCTACAAATGGTTCCTGCGCACAGTCGTCAGTTAAGCTCGTTATTCACCGCAGCCTTTGGAAACTGGGAGGGAAAGACAAAGGTGACCGAGGAGGGTCAGTACGGAGGCGCTTGGCGTCAAGAAGGGAAAACTAGACGTTGCATGACAATAAATCGAAGATTTATACAAAACAGTTATCAGCCAAAAGCTAAGCTGCACTCAGACACTTCACGTCTCGCAAGAGAGACGGGCTGCGGTATTGCCCGCTGAGTGGTTTCATCTTGTTCTGAACATCAAAGAGCCCTTGTTGGCCGAGTTGGTTGAGCTTCAGACCTCATTTCGATGGGCCGGAGTTCGATATTTCTGCCAGCCGGCTGATGAAGAGTTAGAGGAATTTAACTTTAGGTTGAATGAAATTCATTTCACTATAATGGGGTTTGCCAGGTGCACAATAAGGATGGCTTCTGCTCATGCAACGTTGGTTCTGTAACCAATTGGTTCATAGCCACAGATCAAGTGTAACGCCTGGCCAGTCTGGGAGGTTTGTTAATCAGCTCAGTGGTCTGACCAAAACTAAGCTAAATTTTTACAATTTGAACATCAAAGAGAAACAAAGGATATTAGTAGAATTCGATGATACCTAGATCAAGTCTGACATTTTGGTAAGTATTACGTAAATTTTGATTTTATTGAGAATACCTTTAGGATATAATTATTGTCTTTCGACAAATTTAGTCTTCTGTGGCATTCGATATTTGTTACTAGTGCCTATTTTTTTATTAGAGAGAACCCTGTAGCCTCTGTTGTGTGTAAAAACAGTTAAAAATATACTGCTTTTATTATCCAGTTTTTCTTATAGACTTCAAATTTCAAATTTCATCTGACACTGTTTGATACTTTAACGCAGATAAGATCGACTGTTCCCTCTTTTACAAAATCCTTTGTTCACTGCTGTTATCAATCAGACAAATTCATCTTCTTTTCTTAATTATTACTGATTATCTCATCTTTATTTTGTTAAATTAAAGTCATTTCTAACTGGTGTCTTTGACAAAATCCTTCTACCATTATTCGTTACTGAAATGCTAGGATGTACTTATGTTCTTAAACATTTGGTATCCCTCTTGAAAATTAAATACTGGTTAATTGGCGCTGGTTCTCGACTTTATTTCCATGTGTCTTATTATTTTCGGTACGTATTATCCCCTCAGATGTTACACTGGAGATGCTACAAGGTATCAGAAATTTTCTTCAACCCTCATAAGTGCAAGACTTGACAGTTTTGTGTTTTGTTGAGTTTTGCAACAGTTTTAGTGTTGTCTCAAGCACATTTCTGTTTAATTCAGTGTAGCCGTACAAGTTGAAGCCGAGGAGACAAAACTCAGCGCCTTAGCCCCATCCATCACCCCATGATTCCTGGTACTCATCTTGATCAGGCCCATAATTTTCGACTGTGGATCCGGCCTTTACCCCATGAGGTGTCAACCTGACAGTGATGCACAAAACTAAGAGTGGACTCTCAACACTGACCTCAAGGCTTTAGTAATGCATGCACGTAATTACACTCAGTTAACAATAAACTGCATCTACTTAACAAATTATAAAACTAAATAAATTAATAACACATATATACATATATGTGTGTATATAATATATAATAATACGTATATATATTTAACGGTGCTATATAAAATGAAATATGTTTGTCCACTATTCGGATTTCAGTTTTCTGTAAAATGAAAACCACACAAGATAAAGGCATCCTCTGAAAGTTCGACTTTTTCTGTCCGAATTCAGGTCTTATAAACCACTGAGGCTAAGGGCTGCCAAATGTGATCATCGAGCTTTAAATCATCAACCCTCACGTCATCAAACATTGCCAAACCACTCAGCCCCTAGCCAATCAAAAGACACTTTGGTATCACTTTTCCTTTAATTAAAATTTAGCCTGATCGATGGGTGGCAGTGGCTATAAGAGGGTCGTCTATAGGGGGTTCTATAGAGATAACTGGAGAGAGAGAGAACAACGCAGGCCACCACCGTGCCATGGTGAACGGTTCTGGGCCGTTTCGGCTAAGTTTCATGGGCCGTGGCTGAAAGTTTCAAGACGTTATACGCTTATGGTATTTACCGTTATGCGCCGGTATTTACCATTATTATTTCAGTTTTACGTGGTGCCGATGGACAATACTAAACTCCTAGTTTCTCTGCAATTTGCACGATGACGTTGCTTAGTGCCTTTTCCTTTACGACCCGACATAAGCGGTGAATCACGGGATTTACAGTTGGACAGTCAAAGAAAAGCTATTCAGGTGAAGAAATAATTCAGCAGGAGGAAAAAAGAGGCCACCAAAATACTCGAGTTCCTCTGTTGGCCTTAACGCTGGCTAGTCTATGGGCATCTAAAGCTACACTTGGTTCACAACACAGATGTCAGTGAACGAACTTAATGGCATGGTGGGAAGCGATTGTAAACGACTTGTTCTTTTTGTCTCTCATTGTTTCACGAAACAAAGTTAAGAAAAAACTTTCTTAATTATAAGAAGAAACTTGGAAGAGGGTCCTATAGCAATTATCATTTGATACTAATAAAAATCTTTTCTAAAACTACCGATATATTTACCTTAACCTTGAATGTGATTACTGGACACAGACTTGCAGAGCTAATCCTTCAACCTAAAATATGGCGTCATTGAAGTTTGTTTTATCTGTTCAGCCACAATACTCTCATGCTCATAGTCTGCGCAGCTTCTCGTTTTCAAACAATTTATGTTATTACCTCTAAGTCTGAATAATTGTTTTAAAACTTCTTGATGTCATTTTTGTAAATGCCCTAAAGACGCCACCGCCATAGGTTGTCGGTTTCGAATATAATAAGAACATTTGTTTGGAAGAAATGAAAAAATTTCCTCTGGCTATTCCGTGATCAGACCTTGTCTTGACAAAAAAAAACAAACCTATTGAGTGATGCAAAGTCTAGATGAAAAGATTTCTATATATATTCCTGGTTAGTAAAATCTACACACACACACACACACACACACACACACACACACACACACACATATATATTTTTATATATATATATATATTGCTGTCAGTTGTTACTGTGTTACTGATTTTGAGAATCAGTAGATTAGGACCACTCCTGTCGTTTATTAACTGCATCGTGGAATGCCTGAGACACAGATGAAATGTCAAGTCATAATGTAAACAAAAGAACAAGAATATCAGATGGTCAGTTGTTAACTAGGCGTAACTCCCAAACAGAAAGATAATCCGTGGTCAAGATGAGATCAGAAACTAAAACACGTAACTACAAGAGATACCAAAGTTTAATATTGTGGATCAAAATTTAAAAAAAATAAAATTGATCCATAAAGATGTCGTCATATTGATGCAGCAGGTTATTAATAAAACCAATTCCAAAAAAAACCAGAATTGATGGTCACAAACTAGACAGTTTAACAAAGAGATACGGAAATTACCTATTCAAATTGTATAAAAATGAATAAATTTTGCTTATATTTATCAACAACTATTTACGTTAATTAAGAAAAAATAAAAACAAGTTTAAACAAACCAAGACTTAAATTTAGTTTTAATTACCTGGTCATATGAAACAAGATACAAATGGTTCCTGCGCACAGTCGTCGTTAAGCGACTAAAGACCTTATTCACCGCAGCCTTTGGAAACTAGGATGATCTGAAAGACAAATATGACCGAATAATGCATTACGATATTTGGCGTTCAAGAAGGAAAATTGGACGTTGTTTGACAATAAATGATTTTATACAAAACAGTTTCAGTCCATAATATATTTTATCAGACACTTTACAAGGAATTTCAAGAGATGGGCAGCCAGAAACATCTCTAGAATTTTCCATCTTGTTCTGAACATTAAAATGACAAACAATATATACAGTATATATACTGATACCTAGATAAGATGAATACCTTTAGGATATAATTATTGTCTTTCGACAAATTTATATATCTATATATATTCGATATTTGTTACATAGTATTATTTTTTATTAGAGAACCTGTTCCTCTGTTGTGTATTGCTGAGAGAGAGAGAAATAGAGGCTACTGCTTTTACTATCCAGTTTTTCTTATAGACTTCTTAATTTCAAATTTCATCTGACACTCGTTTGATACTTTAACGCTTTTGAGTACTGTTCTCTATTACAAAATCCTTTGACACCCCCTGCTAACATTAAACATCAGACACAATGGACTATTGCTTATTTAGAGGTAGTCCTGTCTGCTCTGCAAACACTAATTAGTCACCTTTGTAACTGGTGCTTTGACAAAATCCCTTTTGGCTACCATTATTCGTTACTGAATCTTCTATGTACAATGTTGTCGTTAATGACTTGAATCCCTCTTGGAAAATTAAATCATATGTTAATACTGTATATACATTTATCTTTATTTCTAAAATATGCGTTGATTTTAAGGATTTTTACATAGTTATTAAATTCAGAATTTAATCAAATTTGACTTGACAGTACAAAAACAAATATAATTGGAACCCAAAAATCCACATGACTCAAATATTTTATCGGCACCTTTCAAATGGATGTATGTATTTCAATGATAATATGTTTCTGCACTTACCCCATAAGATTTCATCAGTATATATCTATTTTTTATTATCCTTGAACGGTTTTATAAACCGAAATACCATCGTTTTATTTTATTCCTGTCTTTAGTTTTCCTAAATCCCAATGTTACATAGCCAGCATGGCTGTACAAAGTGTTCCTGCTATAAAATTTTGAATGATGCACAAAACTAAGAGGAATGGAAAGACTTTCAGCACTGAAACTTATTTGTCTTGACGTCAATTTATTTAATAAATCGTAAAACCAGTTAACAATGAACTGCATCTACTTAAGAAATAATAATAGGTCACAAATTAATTATAACCACGGACACACGTGGTTAATAATAGATAATAATACGTAATTATTTAACGGTGCTTTTTGTAAATCAAATTTCATTGAACCGCCGCACAAAATTCTCCAGGCGAAGAATGAAAGTTAACGTCACACAAGATAAAGTTTTCCCTCTCAAATAGAGGGTATTTCGAATTAAGTTTTATAGAATAGCACGCATTAAGCCCCAACCATGTATCATCGAGCTATCCTAAATCACTGCAACATCACGCCCGAATGTTTAAAGATTGCTCTAATCACTCGAGCGGGCACATGGACGGCACAGCCAATCAAAAGACACTTTGGTATCACTTTTCCTAATCTGGAAATTAATTAAGCATGCAAACGATGGGTGGCAGTGGCTTGGAAGAGGGTCGACTAGGGAAGGGGGTTTACAGAGATAACTGGAGAGAGAGAGAAGGACACGCGGTGAACGGTCCTGGTCGTTTCGGCCGTAAGTCACTTTAGGCCGTAACATCCATAACAATGTAAGACTTATGTTTATGGCATTTACCGTTATGTTTATGGTATTTACCATTATTATTTCCTGTTTTACGTGCATCCCCAAGGGGCTGGTACTAAACACGGCAAAATTTTGCACGTAAACACCCTTAAAAATACCAAACGACCCGAATGCGCGGTGAATCACGGGATTTACTTGGCGGGGTTTCGTTAAAAAGGTCAAGAAATAATTCAGCAGGAGGAAAAAGAGGCCACCAAAATACTTTTTAAATCCTCTTAGCCTTGTTTAATGGGTGTCTATGGGCATTCCAAAAAACTTGGTTCAAACACAGATGTTTCTAATGAACGAACTTAATGGCATTTGTGTAGAAAATTGTAAATTCGCTTGTTCTGATGTCGTGCCATTGTTTACGAACATACTAGTTAAGAAAACTGTAGGAATTATAAGAAGAAACTTGGAAGAGGGTGTGAATAATTGTGATACAGATAAAAATGTATTTCTAAAACTACTGGAGGCTGCCTTAACCTTGAATGTGATTACTGGACACAGACTTCAGAGCTAATCCTTCAACCTAAAATATGGCGTCATTGGAGTTCTGAATTCCTCTTGGTCAGCCGTTCTTACTCTCATGCTCATAGTCTGCGCAGCTAAGTGACCTCATATTTCACATTTAAGTATTACCTCTTAAGTCTGCTTACCGTTTTAAAACTGTTGATGTCAATTTGTAATCTAGTCCTAAAGACGCCACCGATAGGTGGGGAAACGGTCCATCGAATATAATAAGAAAATGTGGGAAGAAACGTGAAAAAATTTTCCGTATTCCTGAGAGCCTTGCTTGACAAAAAAAAAAACAAAGTATTGAGTGATGCAAAGTCTAGATGAAAAGATACATGATTAATACCATAGACTTTTAGGAATTACATACACACACACACACACACACACACACACACACACACACATATAAAATGGATATATTTATTATATATATATATATATATATATATATACTATATTTATCAACAACCCTTTTTAATTATGAAAGCATCAAACAAACAAACCAAGACTTAAATTTAGAACACTTTCATTACCTGACTTGATAAAACAAGATTCGAAGATATTCCTTTTAACTGTGCCGTTGCAAGACTAAAGAAATTGCTTCACTCCGGTTAATAGGATGATCTGAATTCTTGATATGGCAAATAATATGATTCAATATTTGGCAAGTTCTCACAGAATATTGGTGTTGTTTGATTCGTTGTGAAAATGATTTTCCAGTTTGTCCATAATATATTTTATCACTTTTTACAAAATTTCATAGATGAAAAAAAACATCTTAGAATTTATCAGTTACTAAACTCTCAACATTAAAATTACTAAAACAACACATATACAGTATATATACATATATACAGTGTATATATATATATATATATAAATATGAAAAACATATATATACAGATACAGTATGTATACACATATATTATGTTTTCGTCTGATGAACCTGTTCAGCAGTCGATTAAACTCGTCTCGCAGAGAGAGAACAGTAGAGGAGGATTAGGGGCGTGTTGACGGGAAAAGGTTCCGCAGACGAAAACAAACCCCACCTTTGAAGAATGCCATGTCAGCAGGATGACCTAACCATATCTTACCTTCCTAACCTACAACAGGGTTAGCCATCTTCAGAGTTTGAATGACTGGGTAACTGGAAACCCCAAACTGAACTTAAACAAACTCGGAGTCACAAAATGGACTAGCAAATGACCATTCGGAAAAAATAGTCCCGTTGTTCTGAGCAAGATATCAGAGGTTATATTAATTATATGACTTGGAATCATTGCTATATTCATATATTTATATATATATATATATAGCTTGAAAAATGTTCTAAATGAAGCTGTAAAATTTATCAATTTATTAAATAAAATATCATTGATTTTACATTTTTTGAATAATTACAATCAAATTTAATCAAATTTGACACTTGTTGTATCAAAAACAAATATAATTTTATCTACAATTCAGGTTGTCAAATATTTTATCGTGTACATTTTCAAATAATCTATGTATTTCAATGATAATATTTTTCTGTAGTTACCCAATAAGATTTCATCAGTATATCTATTTTTTATCATCCATTTTATAAAACGTCTAATAACCATCGTTTTATTTTATTCCTACAAGCTAAACAAATCCCAATAACATGGCATTTAAATCATAAAGATTGCACCAGTGTTAAAACAAACCTTTTTTGAATGTGCTTCAAAATTCACCTTTAAAATTTTGAATAAACTTTTTAAATCTTGACGTATGACACAATTCATTTAATAAATATCAGAAAACCAGTTAAGTCCTGTTTCTTGTTGCACTTTTTTCAGAAATAAAAAAATGCATCCATTTAAAAGAAAAATACTGCAGTTTCAACAGTTTTTCCATTTGATATTTTCATCAACCCAGATCTATCAGTTGTGGTCATTAAATTTCAAACATATTTGTAAAAATTCTCTGTTAATCAGTTTACTGTTAACGTTTCTCATTAAATAGTTTTCCATTCAAATAAACACTTCTCTTCAATTTTTGGCTTGAACCTCTCATCTCTCAAGGAAAAACCCAAATTGAGTAAAGAGTTCACATTTGGGTAGTTTTCCATCTTTATTACCTGTCCGCATAGTAGAGGGAGGAGCCAGTAGTTTATCTGTCATATTTGTTCAACCTCAAACCTTAAGTAATACACAAGATGCTCCATTGGTAATGCAACGGTACTCTTCTTATCCAGGATAACAAAAAGTGTTGCCTAATACTGAGTCGGCTTATTCTTGTTACATTGACAATATAATATATATTATCTTTTTAAATACATAGTCTGCCTGTTTAATGGGTGATAGTTTCCGTTCCATAAAACTTAAATACATATTTTTCTATTGATTTCCCAGTCGTTCTTGGTATATATATAAAACATATTTATAATTCTGATTATAAAACCTTTGAATTTATCAATAATTGACTTTTGGAATCCTTGTAATTTCTTTGAATACATTTGGTAAATTTTATTGCATACAATACTTTTTCTGTAACTTTCAAGTTTTGATGGCATAGTAAAAACTTTTGGTAATCTGAAAATATATTCCATCCCTGTGTCTTAAAGGACCCTACAATTACATTTATACTGAAATCTGGCCACACTTCCTTTTTTTCCCATAATCCTAGTCCTGTTATAGTTGTATTTTTTTTGATAATTAAGTCTTGCGCCTGTTGCCTCTTCCTAGTCTTTTATTGTTCCAAAACAGTCTTTAATTGATTCATCAGACTTAACTATAATGGTAGTGTCATCTGCAAATCCTACAATACTAATTCTCAGTCCATTTGGTAGTTCTAAAGCGTTCTTAAGCACTTTACTCTGTAACATTCTGTATAATGGTTCCTGAGCTATTACAAAGAGAATCATGGATAATGGGCATCCTTGCCTAACAGACCTCTCAACAGGGAAATAATCGGTCAGGTTCCCATTAATACAAAGACAACTTTGAGCTTTAAAATAGAGCATTTTCATCGAACTTATAAAACTGCCTGTAAACCCCATTCTTTCTAGTATCTGAAAGACAACATTTAAATCAACTCTATCAAACGCTTTTGACCAGTCAAGAGAAAGCAGAGCTGCTGGTGTTTTTTCTCAATTGACAAAATAGATTATGTCTCTGAGAAGCATATTGCAATTAATGATTGATTTCCTCGGCACAGAACAGAATTGTTCCTGTGATATGACCAATGCAGCTAGTTTTTTTTTTTTTTTTTTTTTAGCCTGTTAGCTATTATTTTTGCAATTATTTTGTAGTCCACACTGAGCATAAGTAATTGGATGACAGTTTTTACTATCATCAGAATTACCAGTTTTGGGAACTAATTTAATTACTCCATTATTTATGTTTCCACAAAGTTTCTTTAAATACATACCTAATCACTTGCAAAAACTCATCTTTGATAGTACCCCACATTTCCCTATAAAATTCAGCTGGCAATCCGTCAATTCCTGGCATTTACCAGTTTTCATGCTTCTAATTACCTCCCAACCCTCCTTTTCTGTGGCTACTACTCTTAACAATCTGCTTTCACTTTCTCTATTATTTTTTTCCTATCTGTTCCAAAAATTCTAATTGTTTTCTATAGTTTGTGATACCTTTACTATAAAGTTCCCTGTAAAAACTATAAAACTCTGCTTGGATTGCTTTGTTATTCGTGAGAGTCGTTCTATTTTCTGTTTGTACTTTTACAATATTAGTTTTGACATTCTTTTCTTTACCTAATAATGCTGCCAAGAAAGCTTTTCACCTTTTATTATTCTTATCCACCTTAGCTCTTATGCTTATTCCATCACAGATTTCGTCCTATACAGTTTTTATTCTTTCTTTAAGCACACTTATTTCCTCAAAGGCATAACAACTACTAGAATGAATCTCATATTGTCACCTTAGGAGGGACTTCAATAGGTTTGGGTATCCATATTTTTCCTGATTAATAATTTTTGATGTTTCCATTAAAAACTTTTTCATTTGTTCTTTGGCATCTAACCACCATTCTAGCACCGAACAATCATTTTGACATAATCTCATTTTCAACCTTCCCCATAAGTTCACAAAGTTATCAGTTGTCACAGTATTAGATAAATTGTTGGAATTTAACATCCAATAACCTTTTCCTATTTTTGACCCATTTCTTAGCCTAAACTGAGTTTTCACTGCATTATGATCTGACCAGGCAACTGGGATACTTCGTGTTTTGTGCCTTACAATCTAAATCTCTAACATAGTTCTTTTTCACATACGTGTACTCTATGTGGTGATTTGTTCAAAACCATGCATCCTTCAGTTTTAACGCATTTTTCAAGTGTAACAAAGCTTTCTCGATAAGAGATTACTATCTGAATTACAACAGTCTCTTTGACTTGCTATGCAGTTCCAGTCCCCTCCTAACACCAGATTTTGCAGGTTGTTTCTCCATGGTACAATAAATCACTTTTGAACAGCTTTTCTCTGTCTAATCTTTCTTCACTACCAAAAGGTGCATAAACATTAATTAACTGAAAATCAACTTCCATAAAGCTACATTTTTCACTGATTATACATCCATTTCCTTACTGAGAATCCTCACCTGTGACATTTTATTTAACAAAATTGCAGTTCCAGCTTTTGAAAGTAGTGTGGGGTTCAAAATAATTTCACAGAATTTCTCGATGTACTCTAACTGCTTACTATCCTTTATATTATGTTCTTGTAAAATTATAATGTCTAATTTATGCAAAAATATGAAATTAACAAGTTTAATTTGCTTGTTTACACTACACAAACCATGAACATTTATAGTAGCTATTGATAATTTGAATGTAAAAAAGAATTTAAAGTGTGTCCCTATTATCTATTTTAAACCGTTTTGTCTCGGTCCCTGTCGCTTCTAAAAGGGTTTTCGCTTTCGTCTCGTCGTTCATCCTCAACCTCCCTGTCGTCTGAGGAAGTTTGTCCTTGGTACTTTTTCAGCGTTATTCTGATGCTTGAGCAGTCGCTTATAAGTACTTACTTACCACTTTGATTTCGTGTTACCCTTTTCAACGTTGTTATTAATGCTGCCCATCCGTGACTACTGATTTTCCAAGAAGTGCAGCATGAACCTGTTTAACTTCATGTTGTTCAGCGTCCTTTTCACCATCGTTCATCTTATCATTTTCGTCATTATCATCTTGTTCCCTGTGTATTTGTACTTCAGTGGTCCCACTTTTCCTCTCCATCATGTCTTGCGCCGTTTTCCTTTCTTTTGCCGAGACTCCTAAATATCCGTCAACACTACATATCAAAGAGGCTTCTGTTTCCATAAGACTAGCGTCGCTATTGTTGCAGTGGTTGCGTTTACCTTTTGATGATTCATTTTCGTCGCCAATCTTTTCATTTGCCTTCTCACGTTCCCTCCTTCCAAGATCCAGTTTCAAGATGCAGCTGTCACCGGATTTGCTTGGCTCCTTTGGTCTGACTTCATATCAGGAAAGACTTTCTCATTCTACATGGTCAATTCCTCGTCGGTTGGAGTTTGACAGTCTTTCCCCATGTGACCATCTTGACCACATTTGTAGCAAGTCCTTCTCTGGCCATTGTCCAGGAGAGTCAAATTATATCCATTAACACTAATCGATGAAGGAATAGTCTCCCTAATTCTCATCTTGACAGTAGGCGTTCCAGTCAGTAAACCTTAAAGTGGCCCATCACTAAACTTATTGTTTCTTATCCTTCAACTTTTCCGTACTTGCTTCTAGTGTTTATGACTGACTCATCCGCCAACTCTAAGGGTTAATTCCTTATTGATACGTATGTTACAGCAGTGCTGATGATAACTAACTTTACCGTATGTACGTCATTTATCTTGATGACTTTATTCTCATATTCCCTCACAACTTCCATGAATCTCTCCAGATCCAAATTTCACCACTATTTTGTTTCTACTAATATTCTGTACTCCTATTAAGTCCAAAATTCCAAGTTTCATTATTCTGAATAACACATCACTAAGACATTCAACTGACACATAATTCAGCGAAAAATGAAGCCCGATGGAGTCTTTCCTCCTCAGAAACAGGCAAAACAAAAAGAAAACGTACACTGTCTATGAAACGCTGAACGAGACCCCGAGGCAAGACGCCTCAGGGCATCATGAAGAAGTTACCGGCCAGCACCCAGTCACGCACTCGTATGTATGTTACTTACAAAAATAAACGCTTCCTTTTAACAAAAAGGAGTTACACACCAATTTGTGTTAGTCACATCACTTTAAAGTACGCTATAGCTTAATCATAGTCTGAATGAGCCACTTATAACTCAAAAAAACACCAAACAATGAAGAGCTTGTAGGTACAAGTATGTCTTGCTCGAACGTCTATATACTGTGTGTATATATCTATCTATATATATATATATATATATATATATATATATATATATATATATATATATTGCCTCTTTTGTTCATTATTATTCCAAAATCATCATCAAAATGTTAAATTCTCTGTCTTTTCTGGAATGTTCTTATTGATCTGTAGCCCGCAGTTCATTGATGCTTAGATCAAAGCTATTTATGATATTGCTTTGAAACTTGAATACCCAAGGACCTTAGTAGATGCAGCATGGAAAAGAGCCAGGAAAATATTTTATTTAACTAGTAATAAACTTGAAGTCAGCAAGCATTATATTTTCAAATTACCGTATGATGAAAGGTTTCTACAAATTCCTAGAATTTTAAAGCTTTTCAACATAGCCTAAATGTTATTTTCAGTAATTTTAATGTTAAGAGTTTAGTAATCGAAAATTCTCCCAGAAATGTTTTTTGGCTGCATCTATGAAATTCCTTGCAAAAAATTGTTATAAAATATATTATGGACAAACTGGAAAATCACTTTCACAACGAATCAAACAACACCAATATTCTGTGAGAACTGGCCAAATATCGAATGCATTATTCGTACGTACTAGTGATTCAAATCATCCTATTAACTGGAGTGAAGCAAGGTCTTTAGTCCCGTAAAACGACACAGTTAAAAAGAATATCATCGAATCTTGTTTTATCAAGTCAAGTAATGAAAGTGTTCTAAATTTAAGTCTTGGTTTGTTTAAACTCGGTGCCTTCATAATTAAAAAAGTTGTTGATAAATATAAGCAAAATTAGTATTCATTTTTATACATGTTTCTGCAATTTGAATGGGTAAGATTCCGCATCTCTTATGGTTAAGTATTTGGTTCTTGTTTGTGACCGCGTGATCCCGGATTTTCCTGGGTTACCCTTTTGTTTATTACACCCTGGCAATTAACCGTCTGGTATTCAATTTTATTCGTGTTTTTGGATTTTGTATGGCTAAACTTTCGTATCTCTTGTAGTTAGGCCTATGTTTTAGTTGGTGACTACTTGATCCCGGATTATCTTTCTGTTTATTGCCCTTTGACAACTGACCATCTGATATTATTATTCTTTTTGTTTACTTTGTAACCTTCTTTTCATCTGTGTCTCATTTGTGCCCAGACGATGAGTTAATAAACGTGAAAGTGCTTGGTACTGACCTTCTGCCTGTCATTGTCCTGTGGGATTCGCTTATACACTGAAGTCACGTGCATCTACTGTGCTTTTTAAAGCATATATATATATATATATATATATATATATATATATATATATATATATATATATATATATATATATATATATATATATATATATATATATATATATATATATATATATATATATATATACACAATCATGAAGCTACAAATGTCGCTTAATATCAAATCCACGCTCCCTCAGAATATCCCCGATGGGGAATTATCACCGAAGGGGAATTTATAAGTGATAAATGGACGGACACTGTCCGTCCATTTATCACTTATAAATTCCCTTCGGTGATAATTTCATCGGGGATATTCCCGAGGAGCGTGGACTTGATATTAAGCGACATTTGTAGCTTTATGATTGTATATAAATCAAGGTGTGATAAAAATGTCATATATTTACATATATATATATATATATATATATATATATATATATATAAAATATCATATATATATGCACACAGTGATGCTTTCAGTGTATAAGCGAATCCCACAGGAAAATGACAGGCAGAAGTTCAGTAGTACCAAGCGCTTTCACGTTTATTGACGCATCGTCGGGGTACAGTATATAATGTATATATATAATATATATATATATATATATATACGTGTGTGTGTGTAAGAAATTTTATCAAACTGTGATTTATGTACAATCATTAAACTAAAAACGTCGTTTAATATCCAATTCACGCTACTTCGGGAATATCCCCGAAGATGAATTATCAGTGGTTAACGTCGACTGGAGTCGTTGGAAGGTACCGAGTCGAGTGTTCGAGACTCTTCAGTACCAATCCATTTATCACTTAAACATTCACCTTCGTTAATAATTCACCTTCGGGAATATTCCCGAAGTAGTGTGAATTGGATATTAAACGAAATTTGTAGCTTAATGATTATATATACACACACAATATATATATATATATATATATATATATATATATATATATATATATATATATATATAAAGACAAAATTCATGAAGGAAAGGACAATAGTCGAAAGGCCTTGCAGCACTCCATTGTTTCTCTTTCCTTCGTGAATTTTGTCTTTATTTATATATTTAGCACGTTCCATATTTTCATGATTTAGTTATATATATATATATATATATATATATATATATATATATATATGTATGTATATGTGTATATGTGTGTGTATATATATATATATATATATATATATATATATATATATATATATATATATATATATAGATATATACACAAGTATTAATCCAGAATTATCATTTAATGTCAAGTCACAAATATCTTATAAAAGATATTTGTGGCTTAATATTTTTGAAAATAAAAACTGGCATGGTGTATGTAACTTAAATTCGTATACACATTTATATGTGTATATATACTGTACATATATATATTATATATATATATATATATGTATATATATATATATATATATATATATATAAACCCTCTAACTTCTTGAACTCTTCACACTTTTTGGATATGCTCGTCACTACAAAACCTTAGATCTAAATGCAAGAATATGAAGTAACTGATGTCCAGGTGTCCAGGGGGGAATTCGAACCCACATCCAGAGTATCAGAACGAGGTCACATTGTCGACCTGACCACGTGACCTTGTTCTGATGAGATTTTGAATCCTGCTACGGACATTAGAATTACTTCATATTCTTGCATTTGGGTCTAAGGCTTTGAAGTGACAAACTTTGCCCAGGAACTGAAAAATTCGAGAAGTTAGAGGTCATCGTGGTTATTACAATTACATACGTATCTGGTAGAAGGTGACCAGTAGAGTGTATATATATATATATATATATATATATATATATATATATATATATATATATATATATATATATATATATATATATATATATATATATATATATATATATATATAGGTTTTGTGATTGTTCTTTTCAGGATGGTTCACTGTCAACTCTGGCACACTGATTATCTGATTCTGCACCCGAAGTCGTCATTTGACAAAGCGTTTCCCGAGATGCCCGAATCTTCATATGTATTCTTGTTTTTTTTTTCTCAAGTGATAAAGAAGTGAATAAAGGAAGGTCTCTTATAAGAACCCATTTTTTTGAGTGATCATATCGAAGAGCTTCACTGATTTCTGTATGACGTACACCTACCATATCACTAGATCAGAACAGGGTCCTGGGTCAGAAACTATGGAGTTTAGCGCTTAATTTCTTGCCAGACTTTATTATTGTCATTTCATAAAGAAAACCACCAACATATAAATAGCAACAGATGTCACTAAACAAATGTGAACAGTTAGTTATTCGCCCAGACTTCATTTACAGTCCTGACAGCCTGGTCCCCGAGAAGAGAGAGAGCGGTGCGGGGGTTGGATTCCTTCCTTCTTGTTGTGTTTGTGTTCTCAGAGGTTTCACGTCGCGTTCGGACTTATGGCTCAGAGGTAGGACTCTCATTCGGGTTTTCTTGATCTGCACTTTTATTGTCACTATGCTCACTCACGCATCACAGTTTTCTTCTCTGTTTCGCTAGTACTGACTGTGTATACGAATGGCGACTACGGTGATGATAACTTGGTGAGAAGGAAAATGAGAGATGGAATTTCTGACCTTGCTGTAACTGAAGATGATGCAGATCGTGATGTTGAAAAGTGAATGAGGGCCTCAGCTGTCCCTCAGCTTTTCACTAACATCGCTTGACTAAGAAAATGAACTTGTCTCTCTCACTGTGTGTGTGTGTGCCAGTGCGGAACGGAACGAAATGCTACCTTATTCCTACTGTCGTGAGAAATACACATTCGCTCATGCAACTGACGTCTGCTCTTAGATGGCAAACCGTAGCTTTTGTCAGAAAAAATTAGTGCAGCAAATGAATGTTTCAAAGATGTTCACTGAGCAAGATTTAGTGATAAAGGATCTGTTTATACGTTGGGTACCATTTAACGGACATTTAAGAAACAGTGATAGTTTCCTAAAAAAAAAAAAAAAAACATAAAGAAATTAACCACGTACGAAAGAGGAGACGGCATTGAAAGTGACGAAGGGCCCAGCATCGGGATGCCTTCTGCGTTTGAAAACCAATTTATTTTCTTGCTCGCCAGCGATAGGGCACATGACCCTCTCACAATTCTGCCTCACCTCACACTTGTCGAAGATGTAGCCCTGAAATCTGAATGAAAATCTGGGCCGACAGGTCATTTCTAACCTCCTTGCCTCTCTTACTATACGAGTACATCGCAGCTCCCTGAAAGCTAGTCGTGATGTGAGACTTCATCTACAACCGCTTAGCGTTAGAAATACGCAGAATAAGAGAACACTGAATAGAATATTGGAGAAGTATTGGTTGACATTACAAGAAACTCAGACGTTCTGGAAATTCCTCATTCTCTCTCCCGAGAGAACCAGGTTATACTATACATGCTGCAAGCAGACTGTCTCAAGCTGAGTTTGTCTCCTTTGATGAATTAAAGGATGATCTAGGCAACCGGAATATCTCGGTCTCAGGAGATGGGCCAGAATGGGCCAAACCAGATAGCGGTTGTCGGTTAAGATCCGACACAAACTCATAGGCCTTTAAATAATTTACCTGAGGACATGTCCAAAATAATAAACCCTCTTCGATTCTTTTACGTACCTCAGTATTGTTGGTTTTGTAAATTAGCTACTGTCGTTGAAGTCCAGCTATTCGTTATCTCATAAATGTATTGCAGTGTCCTTGTTTCTATCATTTTAGGAAGACAGCCACTTACATTTTTACATTTAACTACATATACACCGGAAGTGAAATTGTCACAAGAACGCTTAAACTTATTTTAATATGTTACCTCTGATTGTGTTACTGAAGTGAAAAGTGAACAGATGGTCGGAGTCACCTAATCTATAGATAATTTTCTCTAATTCTGGGTGGAAAGAAAGATAGCTTTATCATCTCTATTTGGTCGATATTCGAAGTTAATTTTTTTTTGGAAAAAGTTCATATACCTGCTTTTTCTTAGGGCCACACTGATGAGCCATGAATATGTCCTAGTTTGGAAAATCATGAGTTTATATAGGCCGTTTCTTCGCCAAGGTACGTAGAATCGCGCAGCCTGTGGGTTTTAAAAAAGCAAGCCCACCATAACACTTCCTTTCATTGCTGTTATGTGAGACGAAAAATAGTGAATATAATGATTTTTGGTGTGTTGCTCTTCTCGAAATCTAAAGGGATTTCGTAACTGAAACATCATGGAAAGGTAGACATTGGTTTTCGCTTTTTCCGCAATGCTCATCTAAAACCTGCGCTAACTTGTATCCGTTGTTCGCGTCTTATTCGCGAACACATCATCTGCAGATATCTTCCCAAGGAACAATTTCATGCTAGACATATTAATTTTGGGAGATGTGGAACTTCGAAAAATGACATTTATGAGTTTGTTAACTACTGTTGTAGTGTTGAGAAATGAAGGCACCACATTTCCGACAACTTCTGTGCTTAACCAGTAGTGAATTTGCAGCCTCTTTGCCTCTGTCCAGGAATATTCCAAGGAAACAACGATCTGAATAACATACATAAAACATGTTCAGGACCTATTTTAGCAATGATGGAAGCAGTAAGGGCAAAAAAGGGTAACGCAGTATACTGCCCTACAGAACACCTCCTTGAGAATGCAAGACATAATATTACTCCTTCTCATATGCACTTTCAATTTTTCAAAACGGCATAAATATAAACAGCGACGGCTCCTTTCAGTCTGTAACCGTAATATCTGTAAAGGTGTTGTAAAAAGTTATTGCTTACCTTAACACTGTCTCCTTTCTCACACACAAGAAAGACACTAAGATGATGTTTAAATGCATAAACTTCCTAAATTGAAGATTCCATATGAGCAAGCCCAGTGATAAATATACAAGTTTCTGAAGCGCAAATGAGCTGCTGAACCATAATTTTTAAGCTCTAGAAATATCATAAGGTGAGCATCCATCGCGTTCATGATTTGACAGTCAGAAGATCACGGCAGTAGGTCGGTCGCTGGTCGCTAACGGCCTGTCATTCCGTTTCAACTAAGGGCAGCATTGGTAATCTTTCCCATTTACATGAAGGACATGTTCTTTTTTACGTGGTTAATAAATAATGCTTAGCAAAAATAATTTGTTTATTTTATGGATTTCATTCTGCTAGGAGTGCATTCCATTGGAATTTTTTTTATTATACTAATGCAAATACTTTCATGGAGAGAAGCCTGATTCTTCCCTAAACAGCGTGAAAACAATTAGTTTCTGTTGACCCCAGTGGTGATAAATTTGAGTATAATGTCATCAGTTTTCTCTGACACATCAGCAAAGTGAGAAACCAAAACGTCAGCCACCACCTGAAGATCAGCAGCATATTCACTACTCATCTTTTTGGGTTTTCACTCTTAGAAGACAGACGGACATCCTTTTCATGCTTTCATGAATTCTGTCTTGATCAGTACTCTGGCCTTGTGATGTTCCATACAATATTATCTACACGTAAGTCTCTTATAATCTGTATTGACTGCTATCTCAAAAACATTCCCATCATGACAGTCCAAGTAAGCAAACATCTCTGCTGTTCAGAGTATGCCTGAAAACATTCTTGAACCAGGACAATGCTGAGCAGGCCTAGAGCAACCCCTTTCTTTCGTGGAAAATCCGATCTACACCCGGCAGAGAACATACTTCTTTCTTTTCTGTAAAAACCCCATCTGGATTTCCCGATTCTATTTTAGCAATATTTTGACGGTGGACCAACAGGAAACTGGTTAATTATTAGGAAACGAGGACGGAGGGCATTGTGCCCTCCCGTGTGGAATAACAAAAACAGGAATGAAATATTGACAACAATGAAAACCTACTAAATGATTATCAAGACGTTTTCCAGTAAGCTTGCTTGCTGAGCCCTCTACTCCCCACCCCACACCACCATCACCGACACTTCCGACCACATGCCAAAAGGAAAACCAATGTTTTGTAAATCTTATAACCATTCGCACGGAAAATGCTCTAGTGTTCTGTGAAACAGCTGAGTTACTATAGAACTGGAGAGATTTTCTACAATCTGGGGAGGGTGAAACTTTCATCCTCCCAAAAATTATTAATGCCAAAAGGCTGCAGCTTTTTTAGAGGGTACTCTCCGCAAAAACTTCCGTCCGCGGTGAGTGACAGATGCGGCGCTGACTATGGCTTTTTCTGAGTTACCTAATATGTATATGATATTATATATATATATATATATATATATATATATATATATATATATATATATATATATATATATATATATACATATATATATATATACATATATATATATATATACATATATACACACAATATATATATATATATATATATATATATATATATATATATATATATATATATATATATATATATATATATATATATATATATATATATATATATATATATATATATAATGTACAATAAAAGTCATAAAAATATACACGTGAGATGTTTATTAGCTGAAGTCACAAGATGAAAGGAACGACAGAGTACTAAGCACTCTCGTATAATTAACGTATCTTCAGGGCACATGTTCTAATTACACAAATTGTACTTGGCACTCTGTCGTTTCTTTCCAAGCTTTCCTGTGACTTCAGCCGTGTGTGTGAGTGTGTGTGTGTGTGTGTATATATATATATATATATATATATATATATATATATATATATATATATATATATATATATATATATATATATATATATATATATATATATATATATATATATATATATATAATAGAAGGAGCCCATAAGAACGCCAAAATCTACATTTTGGTGTTTTTATGGGCTCTTTCTATGAGATGGATTTCTGTTTTAACAGGAAATATTTCATAGTCTATATATGGGCGTCACCACAATTAATAACAACGTCTGCGTTATTGATGACGCAATAATTTGCTTCGGACGGTAGTGTGATCAGGATGTAATGTCAATGTGAAGCAGTGGCCGATTTGTTTGCTACTCAGTATTTGATGATCATCATCACATTCTTGATTCATTACAGAAGTCGACACTTCTGGTTCTGCCTTGTTCTCATCTCGGCCTTTGGAGGAGTCAGCCCCTGATGACGCGGCCATCGACACGAAGGCAGGAAACAAAACTTTGTTCGACGGCGCCACAACAATTCGGTCGTTGGCTTTAGTGTCTTTTACATTGTAACTATTTAAGTTGGGTTTAGCTTTATGAGTTTAAGTGAATCATTTGAAAAAGCTGTTTGACGTTTATTTAGGAAACAGGGAACTTTTACAGTATATGAAACAGTAATTTTAATGAGAAGAGAAATCGGAACTGAAGCAGAGATGGAAAAACTTGTATTTGATAAAAATAAGAAAACGGCAAGCAAGTAACGTGTGAATATATTTTGTTAATTATTTTCATATGCATCAAAAACTAAATTGTGAATGACAGATCTTTACTGTTTAGAAAGTTATATATGACAAAAGCTAAATAATGCCATCAATGTTACTTGTAGCCTGTATGTATATGCTGAAGTAGACTGCACAGGTTTTCTACAAGGATTCACCTTGGTTGCAGCGGAAAAAAACGAAGTTGAATCAAACTACTGTACATCTTTCACAAAGAAATAAAACCTACTACAACGACCTTGCGAGAAATCATTTAAATACAGAGCAAAGCTATTAGCCTTCCCTTCCACTGTTGGCTCAGACGCGGATATTTTTTGCGTGATGACACCACATCAGTCAAAAACAAAAGGCGTCGCCTCTTAAGAAACATCTGCTTTTCATGGTTCTT
>NC_089746.1:2005000-2105000 GCF_040412425.1 Macrobrachium rosenbergii
GCGTGAAACAGGTGTTTCGGAAATTGCGTGTATGGCATCTTGTGGACACGTGCTTGAGGAAAACGGTAAACAGACAAATAAGCAGGTGTTGTAAAGGTAAGATGCAATTTACGGGGAATGCAGGTGTAGATAAATTGGGGTGAGACATGGATGTTTTGCCACAATACAACAGCAATCTAGAATCTATAGGCCTCAGTAATTTGAGGCTCGTTTCACATTTTACAATTACATGCATCCTGCTGAACTTTCCAGCTCAATCTTTCATGTTTTAAGCTTAACACAGATTCTAACTTCATTGAAGTACATAAACAGTGTCTGTTCAACTTCTCTAAGTTGAGTGATAAACTGCATTCTAGACATTTCGCATAATATGCTATTTTGCTAAGGCGCCCTAAGGACTCGAGATGGCAAAGAATTGGAAATTAATAAGAAGTGAAATGGCTTTAGGAATTTGTTTGAAATTATGATATTAAGAAAGATATTTGTATACATTTTTAAAGACTTTTGCCATATTTGTGACTGTAACCTAGGCACCCTCTGACAAATTTCATGACGAACTCATAGAAAAGTGTCGTTAATAATAATAATAATAATAATAATAATAATAATAATAATAATAATAATAATAATAATCCTAGGCTGGTTGGCAGCTTTCAGAAATGAATAGGCTGGGAGCCCACCCAGAACAGTTAAGATTGCTTGTGTATGGTCCAAGAACTTCGATTAGGTATGTGTAACTGAGTTTTGCTCTTTTCAATGAGAAAACCATCATCCAACTTTTATTATGATTAGTAAATAATTATATAAAATCTTTTTGTATTATGTTTTGAAACATCAGGTTGGTTTACTTCAGGTGACAGATGGTGACTGCCTAAACTGCAGTGGGTCAATGTTCTTTACATGCAACTGACTCCACTCAAAGATATTTGTATGTGGTGCCATACCATGTGGTGTATGAAAGAGCTGTCAGTCATCTCACTGGTTCTGATAAATTACCACTTTTCATAGTAAATGATCTCTCAATAAACGTTGTTCACAGAAAAATCTTCGTCCATATCAGCACCGACAATTCTCATTTGATAACATTCGTGTGCGGTTTCACGCCATCTGGTTGGTACACACAAGTGGCATACAATATCTTATTGTGCTCAGTGAATTAAGAGCAGGCAGATTAAGATATCTGTAAATAAAAGCTATATACTGAATATCTTTATCTTTTGAAATCTTTTGATAAAGTAGTGGATAATATTCAATAACAAATTTCAAGTTGTCATAGCTTTTTTGAGGGGGAGGGAGGAGGGGGACTCTCATTGTACCTTGTAGAATATCCGTTGCCACGTTCATAGGTCTGGCAATGTGTTCTTCCGAGAAATATCCCTTCTGATAATCTGGATCTGTTTCGGCAACGTTGGACCTCCACGACTCTGAAGTGGAGAAGACTCAGTGGTGTTTCATGTTCAGTCTTTTAAGTTTTCTTTTTTTTATCCGGTTTTTTAGTTCCGCAATCTTCAGTAGCTTTAGTTTGGACAATATCCGCCTAAGTATAATCCGTAACCATTGACATTTTCATACACATTTTCTAGTTTTCATACGTATTTATATTTACAAGTTTCGGCAAGTCTACGATCTGGGATAAAGAAATCCACAGCAGCGCATAGATAGGCAGATAGATAGATAGATAGATAGATAAATAGATAGGTATATAGATAGATAAATAGATAGATGGATATCTGCACATAGTTTGTTGATCTTGAGGAGCTTCCACGCGCTTTGTAAATCGCCTCTCAAGGTTAGGAAGGCTGAGATTTGGAGTTGAACATCAAAAGTGAACTCAAAATAAATTGAGAGTCAGTGAAAATGCAGTGACGTAAATTCCAAAATATGAATCATGGTTAGAAGCGATTATTAACCGAAGGGTTTCAAGTTAAAAAAAAAAAAAATCATCTTTGGGCATTCTAATCCACCGTGTTAATCACGGGTTCCGTTTTAGTGGTTAAAGCATGTCCCGAAATAGACAACTTTTCTTTTCATTTCAAACATGAAAAATATCAACATCCTATTAGCAAGGCATTGAAAGTTCACGACCGAGAGTTTATAACAGCACCACACTTTTTAACTTTCAGAATTTCTTGTTAACCAAGAACAATGACAGGGTTACTGTTTCCATTCCAAGGTGACCGCAACTCCATTCGGATTTCTCCAAACTTTATTTAACCTACTATTGTTTGTTTGATATATATACATATATATATATATATATATATATATATATATATATGTCTGTACGTATGTATATATATATATATATATATATATATATATATATATTCAAACAACGGATAAGTTAAATGAAGCAAAACCTGTCTCAAGGATGATAAGGGAAAATAATACCCTCATTACATTCTCATTATTATATATTAAACAATGTTGATGAATTTAAATAAATGAATAAATATTTATATAATGTATATGAATACTTTATATATATATATATATATATATATATATATATATATATATATATATATATATATATATATATATATATATATATATATATATATATATATAATCAAACAAACAAGAAGTTATATATAATATATATAAACTAATTAAAAGTAAATGAAAAAATTTCCAATGTACAGCATGCGTACACATACACACTAGCACAGATAGAAAGTGTGAGTGCATTTTTTTTTTAGATATTTGTGATTTTCTTATACACACACATACACTTATATATATATATATATATATATATATATATATATATATATATATATATATATATATATATATATATAATGCTTGTGTGCGGTGCATTTTTTAATAGAGAATTAATCAGAACTACTTAAAACCTGTCAGAACCACAGGTCACATTTGTTGTACGTGACAACTCATATATTATTAGCTAGGCAGAAGTAGCTGGAGCAGAGGAGGCCGAGTTAAACAACTAATGAAGAGAAGATTAAGTTTATAATTAGTTTTAGCTCAATACGTCAACCGAAGCTCGTTTTAAAAACTCCTTTGTTCGAGAGCAGTCAGAACTGTGGTATCGACCCTCAGACACCCCACAGAAAGCCCGTTATCGTAAAGAACGATCAAGAACGATGACACGTATAATTATATTCTGTCCACATGGGTCTAATGTTTCATTTAATGAGACAAATAGAAAAGGAGAGGATGACTTCGTTTCAGAATAAGCATGTCGTTAAAGTAATGTTCTTTTCATCATTCACATAAAAGGTTATACCATTATATATTTTGGACATCCCGCGTTTTACAAGTAACATAGTAACAACTAGTTATTGCTAGGTAATACCAATTTTAGGCTACACCATCTCAGGCCATGCATGTGCGTATATCTGTCTATCTATCTATCTCTATATATACATATATATATATATATATATATATATATATATATATATATATATATATATATATATATATATATATCTTTGCATGCTTTTGTTTTGTTTTGTATTGAGTTTGGAAACAATTGTTATGTTAAATCACACTCGTGATATAATGCGGTATGTTCTATTCTTTTCATTAAGATCTCTTGGAGGAATTTTAATGATAGAATTTCCAGTTTGTTGAACATCGATTTTAAGAGGAAACTTACAAAACTTGCCGTGAGAAATTTGCTGAAAACTGTTAAAACGTTGGAAAGTTCTCCTTCACGGCCTTCATCGTTCTAACGGCTTTTGTCACGCGTGCTGTTCCAAACTTCCTTGTGGGAAAAGTGAAATCTGACTTAGAATCAAGACCTCCCTGGCAGTAGATCGTCCTCAAGGAAACGGCCAAGTGTACGTGAGGGGACATCAACAATCCTTTTCGTTTGGCATGTCTACCAAAGTAACATTATCTCAAAGCAGGGTGACGACAACGCCATGAAAAAGGAAGTACCCATGCATACTCGTAAAATTAGATGGTAAAAAAAAAAAATGTCATTTCGGTGAAGTGGCTATTGGATGGAAGAGATTCCCTTATCGACTTCAAAAATGGTGCTATAGCTAACTATACTTTTGAGTTTAGACTTTGATGATAATTGTGATTCTGATAATCCATGAAAGTGTGATCCTTCTGCGTTGCCCATACACAGGCTAGTGTTGTGGAAGCAACAGATCATGGCCAAGAGAGTCACCACTGTATTGCATTGCAAAAAAATGAACGTTGATAATCAGGAGAACAAACTCCCTCTACGATCATTTGAGATTTCCATTCAGTTACTTGATGGCAGCAATGTTAATTGTTCGACAACGTTCACTTGTTAGCAATAGCAACTGCTTTTTTATGCTGTTCATTTCACTAACTCTGTTATTGCTACATCATTTTTATTTATCCCATATTGTAAGTTGTCGCTTAGTGTAGTTTTCATCTGAACACTTGAAATCTCACCTAGCTTAAGCTGAAGAAAAGGCACTTGGCAAAATGTGCGAAAACTCTGTAAGGTTTGCTGTAGATTTCTTTGCCATTGAATTTTACAAATTCTGTGGCATGCTTGAGTGCTTTCTTCGAGAAATCTTATTCTTATGAAAAAAGCACACTTAAAATACACTGATAACAATGATTATGACTATTTGAAAATTTCCTTGACCTCAGAAAATATTTTTAGGCAATAAATTGCTTCCTTTTGCTTCTTCCTTTCTCTGAAGTTGGCATTATTCTGTATGTGAAACACTGAGAATGAGCTGGCAGTTTAAAGCATAGAACTGACAAATTTTATTACATAGTTTACCTCCAATGCCATCCCTATTGATGATGTGCTGTCCAACAAGAACCTTTCTTTGTTTCTCACCTCCTGCTTCGAAGTGCACATCTCTGGAACTTTTGAGGCTGAATGTCGACAACAAAGATGAATGCAGTGTTGAGTATATTCCCCCCATTTTGGAAAGAAGGGGGACGTCTTTCTTTTGCAGAAGTTGCACCTTTGAGATCACCGGTTCCCTCACTCTTGACCGTTAATATTCAGTCCTTTGACTTCTTCCTTCTACTTATCAATAAGTGCCCGATATCCTTCATGATTTTGGTGATGAACTGCTACGCCAAATGGAAAAACAGCTCGCATGGTATACACCACCATATAAAATTCATTATAATGAAGTTCAGGTTGCCAGTATGGAGATGGACTTGCATGACATACCCATTATTATCATTGGTCCATTGTTAGTTTTTCATTTCTTGTCATTCATTTTGAACATTTCTCTGTGTCACACTATGTGATAAGGAAAGCCTGTGGTGGAAGTGTGGTTTTTGGCTTTACGATATGGTGTGACCAAAACACTTGCTAAAAGATGAAAACAAAGATCTATCCACAACCTGAAAATGAAGGTTTCACTTTAGATCATCGAATGTGGAAATGGCCGACAGAGGTTCTATCACACTGCTCCTCATCATGGAATGGCTCCACTTTTAGCTGCTGCTAAAGTAAACTTCTCTAAATGAAGCTGTGGGAAGGCGGGAGAGGATGTGCAACTGGCTGCCTTGCTGTCTGTCTGCTCTCTATGCTCTGGTGCGCTCTTCTTCTTAGCCACTGTTGCTCCAGTTCTCGATGTTTCCTGCCTACGCTTGCGGTACCAGAAGTAGACATTATGTAGTCCTAGTCAGCTTGGGCAGTCTGGAAATATCTTGAATAAACAGATTTGTGAAACCTCTGAGAAACTTGTGCTGGTGGGCTTTTAAGAGTAGGTGCCTGATAAAATTTCACGAGCACTTTATTATTAAACATTTCTGTAGCCCTTACTTGTGACATAAACTTATACCAGAGACCTAAGTACCAAGGCTATACACTTCATAATCCTCCTATGTCAGAGGTCGACAACTTTTGGAGAGTGCCGGTCGGACAGCTATGCAGTGCCTCGGAGAAGGGCCATGATATCAAATTTACTATAAGGATTGCTCAACGCCTTCAACTAGGTAACAACTGTTAGATAATTAGTGTCCAAGTGTTAATATGGCGGCCGGAGTGACATCCTTCGCAGGCTGGGTGTGGCCCACGGGCCGGAGGTTGCCGGCCCCTGACCTATGTAAACATTAAGTACGCCATTTTGGATCATGGACATTTGTTCCTCATAGCAGACGCAGGATACAGTTAGTGTTTACATGCGGTTTCCTGAGAAGAATACAGCATTTAAAAATTTCAGTTACGTAGCATATGAATTACTTATCAAGTTGAAGTGAAATATGATTAAAGTGTTACATAAAAACCTGTATAGTGATGGCTTTATATTTACTGGTGCCCACTTGCAATGAAATAGGACTGAATACAAGAATTATAAACATGATCTATGATATAAATATTGCTGTGCCGTAAAATTCTTAATTAAACGAAATTTATGGGCTATGCAGCTTTTAATTATTCTATTTAACATATCTCTTCAGTTTGATGTCAAAATTGTTCAGATTTTTGCTTATTTTACATGCTGAAAATGCATTAACTTATTCACAGAATAAGAGTTTGAGATTCAGCACAGAACTAATTGTTGTCCTTATTTTGGGTATTGTAATTCTGAAATCATCCTGTAATACTTTTGATAACCACAGTGATAAATATAAACTTGTTTTACAATATATTAAGTTATCAATAGACAGTGACTGTCACTAGTCAATAAGCATTAAATATATAATGAACGCTCTTCTTTCAATAAAATTTATTTCATATTGCCAGATATATATGAATATTTACTTATTCATGACAAAACTGTTGTTTTAGGTATATATCATCAATGAGCAGGAAATGCCAACAGGCAATGCGCACTAAATAAGCATATATTCAAAAAACCGTTCTTATTATGTGCATGGAAAACATCATTGTATGTGACAGGAAATATGTAAATACGCAATCATTCAAGGTAAATAATTTTACCTATGCTCTGGGGCCTTCGACAGCAATTCTTCTCATTTACAATTAATCACTCATTGCTCTGGTCTCCACCATCAGTGCACTCCATGCGGCGTTCCGTAGGCATTACTTTCTTAAGGTTCTTTGCAGCATCCCTTCGGCCTCTAGCTGCAACCCCTTTCTTTCCTTTTACTGTACCTCCATTCATATTACCTTTCTTTCATATTACTTTGCATCCTCTCTTAACAATTGTTTCATAGTGCAACTGCGAGGTCTTCCTCCTGTTGAACCTTTAAAACCGTTACTCTGTTTTCCTCTCAGCGCTGACTGACCTCGTAGGTCCCAGTGCTTGACATTTGGCCTAAATTTATAACCCAGTTCTACTTTGATCAAGAAGGCGACTTCATATACTATAAAAAAAAAAACCACAAACTTGCAACTTCAAAGCTGCTGAGTCTGTAATGCTTATTATACTGTTTAATGTCAATTAATAAATACTGAACACGGTCTCTGTCAACACAAACCTTGAAGTATTATATTTTTTAGGTTTTTTATACAAGTTCTCCATACTGGAGCTGTTTTGCCATGTTCTTGCGTCTCCTTAATGCTTCATGAAATAAACATACTAAAATCTATTGAAAATTTTCTGATATCTAAATGTCTCAAGTCTTTATGTTTTGGTGTTCTTGCCGTGGGGCTAGTACTAAACACAGTATTCACTTCACTTCCCATTCTCCGGCATGTCATCAAGGATATTTACTAGAGAAGGCATCGTTCTGAGAAACTTGGTCCTCTTACACCGCTATTACAGGCTGGCATTGCTGTTACCACAAATCATTTTTGTCATCTCTGAAAATGTTCGGACCGTCAGAAATCATCAGAGGGTCCATTCCCCAGCTGAATTAAAATGTCATTTGAAACATTCTTGGGAGTTTAGTTTTGCAAAAAAAAAAAAAAAAAAAAAAAAATACTGGTTTATATTTATTTTTCGGGAAGTGGAAAAAATGAATGGTACTACCATGGGTCTTCCTATTTGCACAGCCAAAGGCAGCAGACTATGCACCAACCATACTAACATTTCTGTTGACATTATTGGTGGTGGCCCATATCCGGTATGAGATGCCACTGTCCATAATCCAATGTGGTGGTGATTGAAGTACACAGTCTTGGTTCATAAGGTCTCTGTGAATACTGTTATTACTTTTGAAACTTAGGAGAAAATTTAAGTGTTTTTATATTCTTTACCTGTATTAGAAAATGGTGATAGTAGGAATTACACAAAAGAAAATTATATCTTTATAAATTATACTTGGACAACAAACCACAATTTAAAAACAAATTTATCTAATAAATTTTTTCAGTTTAACCGTCCGAGGTACTCTGGCCAATGCTGAGCTTTCCTGGAATGCTCTCCACTCAAAACTTGTAGCTCTGGAGTGTTATGGCCCACTTCATGATCTTTGGACTTTCAACCTTTCAATGTGGCTTGTGGTTGGTTAGTATCACGAAATCCAACCCAAACAGGTACAGATGGACTCTCATAAGTGCAAATATTATTGCTAGATATTCCTTTTCATTCCATTCAAGTGGCTTATGGTTAGTTAGATCACGAAATCCACCTTAAACAGGTACAGATGGACTCTCATAACAGCATATATTATGAGTTGTGCTCATTCTTCTCAAGTTTTCTACTTGCATACACAATTTGAAGTATGCCACCTGCAGATTCTTGCAGTAGTATGCTTCTAGTCTTTCGTTCCATGCAGCTGCCCTCACGATGAAAGTCCTATTTCAGTTTGGCATTTGTATTATCAGTGCATTTCTTCAAGCTTACTTCAGTCCATCAAATGCCTTTTGTTGAGGTTCCTTCACTCCTCCTTGTTTGGTCATCCCTTCTTTACTATGTCAGTCAAAAGCACTGCAAGATTTGTGTAGTTGGTCACACCTGGGAATGATCACACTTGCACCTTGGTCCTTGGTGGTGGTCTGTCTTAGATCTTCATCAGGTTCACTTCATCCCTATAGTAATTTTACAGCTGACCTTGAATCTTTGCTGCATCCATAGTAACACTTAGATGGTTGGATAGTCAGTCCTGCTTCCCTTACTCTCTGGAATAGGTCCTTTAGTCCCTGAATGTGTTCTTCCCATGGCGCTGTGAATTAACACCTTGTCCACGAGGGAGTCAGTTTTAGGCTCTAGCTAGAATCTTCTGCATCACCTTAAGTTCATCGGTCCAAACGAAATCCCCTGGAATTAGCAATATCCACTTAAAACTGCGAGCGCTGTCTTCTCTTTTGATACTTATGTATTCCATCAGGATCTGCTTAAGTCCACCTTGGTGAAAATCTGTTTTTCCTATATTTTACTACCATAGACTTGAGATATCCCATGAGTTCATTATTGAACTTGGTTATACATTCAGTTGACGGTAGTCCAGGCAGAACCTGTTTGATTCTCTTTCATCAACATCATTACTGCAGAAGCTGACCTTTTGATAACTACCATCTGGAGCACCTTCTCTACTTCTTCCTGGATCAGTTCACTGTCCTTTATGGTAAAGGATACATCGTTGCTTTAACTGGTTGCTCCGTTGTCACTTTGCTGAGATGTTCTCCCTGTAAAGTCTTTCCTGGATTGTTGGTTAAGATGTCTTGGCATTCCTCCAACAATTGCAATACCTGCTCCTTCTACTGATTGCTTAAGTCACTGCAAACGCTGACATCTCATTACATCTATTCTTCCTTCTGTTGTCGAAGTTCCTACCAGCTCTCGTCCAGAATTAATTGGTTCTCATTGACTTCCTCCTTGATGATGGTTGCACTCAGGCATCTTTCTTGAATGATAGCTACTGTTGCTTCACTGGGTTCCCTCTCATGGTAGCCAGTAAGGATGTTCATGTGAAGAACCTTCAGTTCTCTTCTGCAGCATCAGCTTTGTTAGCGCTGCTGGCAATAACACTAACACTTTCTGTCTTACCTTGAACTGACAGTCTCTGGCCAAGAGTAGTGATGCTTCTGGTGTTCCTGTGCCACATGAAGGCTCTCTCTAGCTATTCAACTCGACTCTTCCTGGCAGTGCCTCAACTCCAACAAGCACTTGTAGATGTTTCTCACTTCATCCTCGATATTTCCAGTTCATAATTCATTGATAATTTGCTCTGGTCCTCTCACTGCCTTCCATACTGCAGTTTGAACAGGGAAAATCTGGTGCTCAACTGCAGTACCTCTCAATAAGTAAACAGGGTTGTTTTTAGATTTCAGTGCTAATCCTGTGACCTCTTTTGGCACATGTTCTTCACCAGCATACCATTGATTCTTTCACACATTTTATTGTCCCTCAAGTTATAAAGTCATTATCAGTTGCTTGGTGTTCACCATACAGCTTACTTCCCTTACCATCTTTGAAGTAAACTGGGTACGTTAGTTGCTGAGAGTCCTTGGAGAATCCTACCCTGCTCAAAACTTTAAGTATTTCCTCTGCTATCCACTTAGTTTCTGTTTCAGAAAGTGATACTGCCTCTGGTACCTTGTTGTGGAGTCTAATAGTATCTGGATGTACCTTTTACCCTTCTCTGACAATGGTGATATAGGTCCAGTCAGCCACTCTCTTGAATGGCTCTTCCATCAGCTGCATCTTTCCCAACAGTATTTTGCTGTTACAGCTCTTTGGTGGTCTTCTGGCAAACATCACAGGATAGTGCAACAGATAATATTATTTTTTCACTAAAATACTTCACTTAATGATACAAGCATGAAATTTGGTACATATCCCCATAGGCCACTTTTTGAAAATTACTGGGTGTCCACTCAAAATTCCAAAATGGCTGCCATTTTTCAAGATGGCAGCTAGTCAAATTTTTGACATGGGACTCATGTGCCTCTGGTCATGTTTTTATGCATAAAAATAGATAGCATCCAATATGGCAGCCAAAAACCTTAAATAATTGCATCTCAGGATTCAGTAGGCATGGAAAAAAAAAACTTAAATAATCACATCTCAGGATTCAGTAGGCATGGAAAAATGTCTTTCTGTTCAATATAATAGTTTGCAAGTCTATATATAATTTAGGTGGTGGTTTTATCTTTAGTTTTAGTTTAAAAGAGTGAATGCCAGATCACAACCAGGGTGCATTGGTGACTTCACTGCTGTGTTACCCAGCATGGGATTCAGTGTCAGCTAATCTTGCTTTACTTATGCTGTACCTAGTATTTGCTTTAGTGTAGTTCAGTAGTTTAGTGTCCCAAATGCTGTTTAATTGTCCCATATCTATTAGCTGGTAGAAAGTATATATATAGTTGGTAGATCTAGTCAGACAGCTGCGCCTGCATTGACAGGAGGTGCCAGCGCAGGAGAGCTGAGCCAAGGCTAAATGGGGCTCTACATGGATTGTTCATGTACTTACCTGGATGTTGTACAGATCACACGGGACTTAAATGGCACTGGATGAAATGATTGGGCTAGGTGTAGGGTTACCAAACCTAGTTGTATCCCATACATCAATGTGCATATCAGATTAAGGTGGTAAAAGGCTAGCCCCTTGGTCTTAGTCAAGAGCTCATAATGGCAAGTGTAAATTCAATCACAGGCAAAAGGAAGACTGACTGGAGCAAATGTTGTCTTTGCCAGGAAGACAAGAGAAATGAAGGTCTAACTTCACCCTTGGCCTCTGTACATCATAATCCTGAACATGATGGGTACTTAATGATTTCAACCAATGTGCCATTGTTCTGGGAGATTGGTGAAATGCCACTTAGCTTTGACCCAGCAAGGCTGGATGAAGGCAGTGGCACAGAGGCAACACTGCGACAAAACATGGCAAAATACCACAAGAGCTGTAGGGTTATGTTTAATAACACAAAACTTCATCATGCAAGAAAGCAAAGATCTACAGTTGAAGGCAGTGAACCACAGGAAAAGCGTGTTAAACAGCGTCAAATGAGTCGTAACAATGAAGAATGCATTTTTTGTGAAAATGTGGCACCTGTATCAGATCTTCGACAAGTAATGACCATGACTCTCAATAGGAGACTACATGAGAGCACTCACACACTTAATGATGGTAAATTATTGGTAAAACTAGGTGCAGGTGATGCAATTGCACAAGAACTGAAATACCATCTTGTATGTATCACTGGCCTCTATAATAGGGAGAGGTCCCATCTTACAAATCTTGAGAAAGAACAATGTCACAGTGAAGAACCAGATGTATATCTACTTGTTCTACCAGAGCTGGTTAATTATATCATGGAAACCAGATTGAGTTTGGATGGTCCTGTCATATTTCCTCTTGCAGACATATCCCAATTATACCAGCAGCACCTGAAACAATTGGGCATTGCCTCACCAACTGTAAATACAACAAGATTAAAGGACAAATTGTTAGCAAAAATCCCCGAAGTAGAAGCACACAAGAAAGGAAGGAGTTTGCTGCTTGCCTTGCAGAAAGATGTAGCTTGAGCCCTATCTCGGGCATCTGATAGCTTGAGTCCTATCTCAGGCATCTGACTGCTCAGATACACTTGTGATTGCTAAAGCAGCAAAGATACTGTTGACAATGTGGATGAGGCCAGGCTTGACTTGTTTGCCAGCAAGCAGAGACCATATGAAGCCATCCCTCCAACCAGAGCAGCTCTGCTTCAACACACCAAATGTTCAGCATATCAGGCAGGTTGTGTATGGGGTCAGGCAATTCTAAGCCAGCCAGAAGCACAGAGTCCAGCTGACTGGGGTTGGGAAAAGATTGGCAAAGACTAGAAAGTCTTCTGGACAGCCAACTTCCCCATTGCAAAGAGTTGTGAACAGCTTACAAAATGTGGCTGCAAGTCTCGTTGCTGTGGCAGGTGCAAATGCTACAGGCTTGGGCTTACAGTACATGCACAGCTTTGTGTAGCTGCAAATGTGAGGTGTAATCATAATGTGAGGTGTAACTATAATGTTGCAAATGATGCTTCAGATACATCTGAATGAGAATTTTGTCACACTAAAGGGTGACACCATGCATCTTTAAAATCTTGCGTTCATTTCAGGCTTAAAAAAAAGACATTGAGACAGTGCTCGAACATAGATAAGATACTTTGTTATCATACTCCATTATAGTCTTGTGTTTGTATACTTTTCAGTAGCATTATGGGGTCCCTTTCCAAGATGTAATATTGATAATAGCCTAATAGAAATGCTAGAAACAGATTCTCCGGCCTCATAAATGCAGGCACAGATAAAAATTTCATGTCTCTATCTTTCTTAGTTGCAGAGTTATCAAACAAAATGTTTAATGGTGGCCATTTTGTATGCCAACTTTATCACAATGGTAAATATAGTAGTAGGAGCTCTTCAATTAACTCTTCTACCCGGGAAGACATTATCTGAATAATGATTGATGTATTTATTTCAGCAATGATTTACTCAGTGTCAGAAATCGAAACAACTAGCAGCCATCTTGAAAAGTGGCGGCCATATTAAAACTTTGCATGGACACCCAGATTTTTCAAAAGAGGGAGTTAAAATGAGCACTTATGCCAAATTTCATGCTTGTATCACAAGACCAGCAAATCCTGGTGATGTCTGCAACCATTCCTAGCCAATGAAAACTGCTAGTAATATGGCTGACAGTCTTCTTAGCTCAAAGTGACCATCGACAATGGACACATGGGACAACTTTATCACTTGGGCACTAAATCTTTGGCATGAGGATTCACTTTTCTTCTCTAGTCACCTTGCCCTGGGAAACATGGTAAAGTATGTCATTAACAGCGTTGAACCTAGAACTTCCTTAACCTTTTGTCCTATATTCTGCATGACAGCAGTCACCTTCCACCTCCCTCAGTTCTTCCACTACCAAAGCACTGGTTGCCTTTTGCTTTAACTTCTGCTGTTCTTTACCCTTTACAAACACTCATTTCTAGGCCAAATGTCTTGGTTTGTGACACCCACCTTCATTTCTATCAGTTTGCTTATGCTTGGCTTCTGGCGTTTCACTAAACTTATCCCTTAAGCCTCCAGGTACCACTCCACAAATTCAACATCTCACCAGTGTCTCATGGTACTCTTTCCCTAAGTAATAGTGCCATCTCGGTTGAACATAGGCTGATAAAATGTTCCCTGATGAGAAAATGTGCCACATTATCAAACTCTTTTTCTGCATTCAACCATTTCAATCCATTTGTTCAAATATCTCTGCAGCCTAGTTACAAACTGATATGCAGTCCCACCCTGATCTGTCCCAGTCTCACAGACTTTCTTTCTAAACCCTTCCTTGGTTATCACCTATCTCTTTAGCAATCCTTACTTTTAAGCTATCATACTACAAGGCCTCCTTAGATGGCATAATAGAGGAAACTTGCAGGCCCTCACCTGTTAATGGTGTACTTATACAAACAGTCCACTTGTCCATAGCTGTGTGTGGATCTCTCAGATCTTTTAATGAAAGTATCGATGTGGTCATGGTTTTCATCATAACTAAGCAACTTAAATTTTGCAGTGAATATAGGATGCTATTGCTGCTTCCCAGTCCCTTTGGGCTTCTGTTATGGCTTATCTCGGCTTTGAGCCTTATCACTTGAAGTTCATGTTCCCACTACCTTTCCACTTCCTGTCTTGCTTCTTCTCTTGCTTTTTTCTTCATAAAATCCCCACCATTTCATCTTGTTGCTTCTCTTTCTGTTACTCTGCAGAGGCTAAATTTTGTTGCTCAGTCACCATATCCCTCACCTCCTGTCCTTTCAGTCCCATTTCACAGGCCAGTTCAACAGCTTTTTGAAGCTCTGTCTCTGCTGTCATTTCTATGCTACTCACCTTATCAGCTAACAAAAAAAAAAAAAAAAAACGTAATTCACTGCCACCTGGTAAAGTCACCAGTTTATATCACATGTGATAGGGAAAGCTTATGGTGGAAGTGGCTTTTGGCTTTATATTATGGTGTGATTAAGATACTTAAAAATAGAAATAGAAATATTTGTTCACAGCTCTAACATGAAGACTTAACTTTAAATCGAAAGTTACTCGTGGAAGTTGTCGATAGCGG
The DNA here is from genome assembly GCF_040412425.1 of Macrobrachium rosenbergii. Taxonomy (NCBI): domain Eukaryota; kingdom Metazoa; phylum Arthropoda; class Malacostraca; order Decapoda; family Palaemonidae; genus Macrobrachium; species Macrobrachium rosenbergii. The sequence continues at coordinate 2,019,869 of NC_089746.1, forward strand.
TTTTATCACACACTTCGTCATCTTGGAACAGGTCCCCTCTAAGGTGCCGCTAAAATAAATTCCTCGAAATGAAGCTCTGGATTCTTTATATGTAAGATGACAGAGGGGACGTGAGACAGGCTGCCTTGCTGTCTGTTTGTCTGTTGGCTCTCTGCTCTGCTGTTTTCTTCTCCTTAGCTACTGTATATAGTTGCTCCAGTTCTCGATGGTTCCTGTATTCATTTGTAGTACTAGATATAGACGTTATGTAATCCTGGTCAGCTAAGAAAGTCTAGAAATATCTTGAATAAACAGATAATATAAAACCTCTGAGAAGCTCGCACTAACGTTCTTTTAAGCGTAATTACTATTTTGATAAAATGTATCTAACACTTTATCAATAAACATTTATGCAAACTAAACTTATGTATAAAATTAACTTATACTATGTCAGTACTTCTGGAATGTAAGAAAAATTTCACCTTTATTTATTTTGAAACTGCAACAGTATTCGGTGCTGGAGGGGGAGGGGGTACAAGACAAAAGAAAATGGTAATTTCATAATTTATACTTTTACACCCTACAAAATAAACCTATAATTTTCTAATATGGACAGGTTTTCCAATGGTAAAAGTATCATTTTCTCTTTCTTTGCAGTAGATGGCACTTGCTGTTCAAAATGCCCCGAAAACCAAGACTACCTGCTATGGTTGCCTATCTGCTCCTGCTAACTGTTGGTCTTGTGCTGTATGTGTCATCAAGGGGTCTCGAAAATGAGGGAATAGGCGTCCTTTCTGGCACTATTGAAAATGGCCAAGAAATTCTGAAAGGACCCGGGTCTGGAGGATGGGATGGGGGAAGGGGAGGTGCCGGGAGAAAACAGAAGACCAGAGGACGCTTGAAGCAACTGCCTATCAATCCTCATAATTATCATATGATGATTAATAATCCAAAAATATGTGGATCCGATAAGATGGTGAGTAGCCGATGTCATTTGGTTTTGTAATGGCTGACAGTTTACAAATATTTACTTTCATTAGAGTTCAAGAATCAGATTGAGGTGCCATTTGTTTTTGCTGATTAGCTGTCCAGCAATGATATGCTTAAAAAACTTTCCCATCAATCATCAATAGGTTGAGAACAGTAGGAAGATTTGAAATTTCATTGATGTTGTAACCTTCTTTGTTTCTATAGAGTGAATCTTTGGTTACATTACTTCCTCTGACTACAGCAATTAACAACTTTAAGCGGTTCAGCAGTATACCTATTTTTTTTTTATGCAATTCAAAGTCATTCTTACTGTCTAGATTAGGGCATACTTTTATGGTGCAGTGAATTTACTTTGGAGCAACATAAGACTATGCTCCAACTGCCTTTATTTTGTTGCTGCAGAGTTGGAAAGGACGGTTATACAAGGTACTGAGGAACAAACAGAAAAAAAACTGATTTACCCAGAGTCTGCAGTCCGATGAAAGAAAAGGAAGTACGCAAACTCAGTTTAGTCCTTTGAATCAGGAAGTGGAAGAGTACGAATATTTTGGTTCCTTCATATAAAAGGAGTCTGTGTTGTACTTTTTCATCTTGTTTCTGGGAATTTCTTCCATTATTCCATGCTCAATTGTGCTGTGTACATCAGACAGACACATACACATACCTTAATTGATATCCTTATATATGTATGAATAGGAATCTAGTACATATGTACAAGGCATATTATGAGATATTGTTGTATGATATCAACAAATTAACTCTCAATTATATTTTACTGAAACTTTTTCTATACTTTAGAATTTCACCCTTCTTTGTAAAATCCAAATGATGACACCACATTTACACATTTACACATTTACATAGATACTTGTACAGAGTTTGCATATTTCAAAATTGGCGAGAGTGCAATGAAGCACAGGCTAGGTACTACTTTGCATGGAAATGTCCAAGTCCAGGCCCTAAAAACAAAAGAACCTACTTAACTGAACATCTACGATTTGGTCATTTCCTACAGTGAACAGGTTGCATCAGAGTTGTTTGCAATTAGCCTATGAATCACTATCAAATAGAATATATTTCTCCTTTAAGAATAAAAAAATTTTTTAAGAAGAACCCAACTTCCCTTTACATTGACCAACAAGTGTGAATACGTTTCCCACTGTTTTGGACTGATAGAAGTGGCTTAATTACTAAGGTCTACAAGTGTTTGTGGGCATTTATTAAGCACAGAAGTTTGAGGAGACAAAATACAGTTGTGTAAGGGTATTTTCATAAAGTCCTAATACGGTGGTGGGTACGTGTTAGTGTGTTCCACTTAAAATAACACTTTCTGTGAAAGTTTTTGTAATTCAGTATTGTTTTTTTCTTCAACTATCCAGAAAGTGGTGGATTACTATAATGTATTTTTGTACATTTCAGAATTCTGCACTCTTAAAAGATGGATTTTGAAGGGTATGGGAGAAATCAGTACCAGTGCTAGAAATTTATTTATTTTACCAGTGTTGATATGTAAGAAATAATGACAATGGAGAGAGAGAAAGAGAGAGAGAGAGAGGCTAACAGAAGAAATTGCCGCAAGTAACAGCAATTTTTTGGCAACTGAGATTTGACCAACCTCCCACTTGGGACTTCTACCACTCAAATTCTTGTTTGTTATTCAATTTCTCTTTGTACTGAATTATCATAAGTTACTCTGCATGATCCTCCAGAATTAGCTGATATTAATCATTACTATACTGTGTAAGTATAGAGTATACTTATAGTGTAGGCTAGGCTACCATATTTGTATACATGGTACTGAATACCCCCGTGTAGGTTATGCTATATTCAAGATACATTATTTCCAACAAACGATGGGTTTTTTGGAACCTAACCCCATCGTAAGTAGGATAATACCTGTATAAGCATTTTTAGAGTATTTTTTGTGTTTGAACTATCAAATAGTTATGTGCTTATATAATTTCATATTTCCAAAAATACGGTTAAAATATGTCAAGAAATATAAAATATTATATGTATGCTAGTTGGCATGGTACATCTGTGATACGACCATGACGAGTTCAAAATATCGAGATACATAGAAATATATTTACTTTATTTGATTTTTTTTTTTAGAGAAAGAACAAGCTCTTATCTTAGAAAATGGGTAGTTTTAGTAGGATACTGAAGTAAATTTCTCACTTTCTACTATCCATATTATTGCAAGTCATACAGACATTGTACAACAATTTGTCGCTCAATGTCGTTCACAGGGCGGTATCGCAGGGCGATATCGAGATATATAGATACAAATTTACTCCGATATTATATTTTTTGAGTGACAGAACTAGTTTTTATCGTAGATAATTTGTATTTTAGTAGGAAAGTAAAGTATATTTCTCACTTCCACCTAAGAAGTCATACAGAAAGATTGCAACAATTTTTCGGTCAGTGCTGCTCAAATGCGGTGAACAAAAATGTAAAAAACCCGCTTGAAAAATTTTCTTCAGCAATAATATTTTAGAAATTGTTCCTTTAGACATATACCAGTCCAAAACTGTAAGAAACTAAAAATCGATTCCTCGAAATTCGGCATTCGGAGCACCCTTTAAACTTGCATACACTCATACTCACAGACTTGCTAGAAAAAAAAATCACTGTTAATAATTCATTCTCGAATTGCCCCCCTTAAAAACCAAAGTGTACGCCCCATGCTAGAACCACTGCTCTAGAAGATCGAATTACTATTGGACATATAAAAATATAATCCCTCCTACCTAATTTTGACGATTTCGAGTCTCTAGTAAAGGGTGGGAATATTGGTATCATCTGTATGAGCGAATCATGGCTCCTGCCTAAAATACAAAGCAGCTTCGATGAAATACCCGAGCTCTCTATCTGCCATTATGATGCAGGGAGAGGTGGAAGAGTTAGTTAGAGACCACTTGAAGTTGATGCTTCTAGCACCTGAACTGGTGAGATGAGGGTAAATCGAGGACCTTTGGATGACAATTCAGTAAAGAAAATTTCCTTCATTTATCAAAGGCTGTATGTACTGTCATCACGATACCCTCAACGAAAGCTATGATTACCTTCCCGACATACTAGATTCCCTACTAATTCTAAGTGATTTCAGTGATAATTACCTTCTGTCCCAAAATAATAGGATGGGAAACACTGTCAAAACCCTCCACTTGAGTCAGCTGGTAATAAAACCAACTTTTGTTACAACTACCTCCTCGACTCTCTTTATCTTATCATTACCAATAGATCTAATTTCATCATATATTCTGATGTTGTGCCTTGTTCAGTTGGTGACCACGAACCTTTAACAGCAGATATTAACATCAGAAAAGGAAAGCACCCTCAAACTGTTTAGATATTTCACTTCCTTTAGAATTACTCCCTGAATTATTTTTGTGAACTCCTCTTGAATGACTACTGTTCTTTAAATACTATTCTACACACTGATGACGTATACTATGAGGTTCATGCTTTTAACAATGCCTGTATGGATTGTTTAGACCAGAGGTTCCCAACCTGGGGTACATGTACCCACAGTGGTACGTTTGTACTCCTCAGGGGGTACATTGGATCTGAGAGAATAGCCAGTATTGCAATACAATACATGATGTAAATTCCTGCATTTTAGTAAGCAGATTTATATCAAGAGCAGGGTGTACCATTTGTTTTTCACTATCTTTTTTAAATCTGTACCTGTAATCTGGCCCCGTGAAAAAAAGATGTAATCTACACAAACAGATTTCATAATAAAATTATATCAATATCAATTTCATTGCTTTTGTTTTTCATCCTCAATTTTTAGGGGTACACAGGAATCTATAAAAATGCCCAAGGGGTACAGAAGAACAAAAAGGTTGGGAACCACTGGTTTAGACCCTTGCGCCCCTCATGTTGCTCAAGTAATGAGACGTCCTCCTGCCTCTTGGATTGACATCAGGATAAAATGCAATGAGAGTTAGAGACAGCTTACTAAAAGTAAACAGATCAAATAGACACTACCACCCTTATACTTGAAAATAATTGCAAAAAGGAAAAATAAAAACTTGAGGATAATGGGGATAATGCAGTATTACAAAGAAGATTGATTTGAATGTAAAGGTAACATGAGGGGAATATGGACTGTTATTAATGAAATAATAACTTCCAAAAAATCTCCTGGATCACTTGAAAACACAGACATTGATGCTCACAAGAGAGCAGGTGATTTTAGTCAATATTTTGTTAGCACAGATAAGAACATGTTCGCTAGATGGCAAATGCTTTCCATTCCTGTCGGCTTGACTATTATCAGTCAAAAACTCTTGTCGATCTGATGGGACTTCATTTCTTTTCTTAACTGACCCTGCCCATGGCAATTTTCTACATTCTAGATATCACCAGTTGTTACAGGGCAATTGACTCGACCCCTGGAAACAGCCTTACGTAGTTCCCATCTACTAGAGTGGCGGTATTGAAAATGATGCAAATTATAGACATTTCTCTTTGCCTGCTATCTCTAAAGTTCTCGATAAAAATAATTGCGGTTCATTGAGTCAAACCATTTCCATTTACTGGATGACCAATATGGTTTTAGTCCTAACCTTTCATCAGGAACTTAGTCCATAAGGTTACCAACTTACCGGAACTGTTTAATACGTTTGTCACCAAATTCTAATCAATAAATTAACTGAAGTCATTGTCGACCCCTTTTGGTTCGAAAGTTATATTGGCAATCGCATACAATCTGTTTGAACTGGATCAGTCTATCCTCTCCGCAAAGATCTCTGTTGGATGTGCCCTAAAACATGACCATGTTACTCCAATACTTGAAAAGCTAGATTGGCTACAAAGGAAGCAGAAGTAGTTTCATGATATGTGTCTTTTAATGTACAAAATTAGAAGTAAATTACCAGAATGTCTTTTTTCTTCGCAAGCAGGAGGTCAGAATCGTCCTAACAACATTAACAGGAGGCTTCAGGATTACTTATCTGTTCCAAGAGCTTTCACCGATACAGGAGTGAGATGTCTAGATGTTATTGGTTCCTTATTTTGGAATCATCTTCCTGCAGATCTTTGGAAATCCCTGAACATATCATTATTGAAATCACGCCTTATTGCACATTTATTCCAAAAATAATTCAACTCTCCACCTTGTAACCTTTCGTTTTCATCACTGTCCCCGGTTTCAGAGACTTCACAGATCTCCCCTTTCAAGATGCAAATTAAGCTCTGAACATTTTAAATCTATTCATAAAATCTGTGTAGATTTTCTTATCTTATTGTCTTCCAAGTTTAACACTGATGAGTATGGATCATATTCCTGTTATGACTATACTATTGTATGGTATTCATTTATCTTACCTTATTTCCATTTTACAGCATTGATATATTTTACTATTATTCTCGTTTTACTGATATCAGCGATATCGTATTGCAATATTATCCTCTGTACGCTAGATATAAGTACTTCCTCATTAAATATCTCCAATTTTATTATAGGCATAACCTTCTATAACAATATGAATGGTCTTACATTTCCTAAACGAACAATTTTGAACAAACTGAATGCTAAAATGAATGAAATGACCACAGTTAACAGAATAAAGGATTTTGACTGAGACTTAGTATATCTGTTGAGGCAGATATACTAAAATTTCAGAGTTTGAACGAAAACTGATAAAATGTGTGTTCTACAAGCGCAGTATGTATCTTTGTGTGCACGAAGAGTAACTTGGAGGCTATACTGTAAGGACTGGGTTATGAGCGACATACTGGCTGGGTGTTAACTGGTTTATTGGTTGTTCCTACTGAGATAAATGTACAGAATCTTGGAAGATGTTATTGACGCGTGCGAGCGGTAATGTAGCGTCTACACACAGACAGGTAAAACGGACATAAAATGTTCAGACATCTGTGTTTGTCGGCAGACAAACAGATGGCGATATCAAGAGACATGATTAACATATGGTGATGAAACATACATCAGTGGAAGGGTCAGGAAATTCATCTTGAATTGCATGAGATTCAAGACAGATTAATGGATACAATGCAATAGCATAATAAATGTGAAATGGGGAGATCTGGCGTCTTCACAAACAGAAACATACCCACAGTTTGATAAAGAAGATTTTCCTTGGAACATTATGAGTACATGATTAGAATGCTTGCATGGCAATGCAAGTAGTGGTGATTGTACATTTTGTTAAGACAACAATGCTTAGGAGAAAGACTGAAATATTGTATGGTTGAAATCGCGTTCCTGTAGAAAAGAAAACGAGACGCTTTTGTTTTGTCCTGTCGACTCCGATGATGACGATCGACGAACACACGAACACACACGTGTTTGGAAGAGACAGCGTCGGGGCTCTTACAATACTACCTTTCGTGCCGATTCTGATATCAGTCTCATGAAACTGACCGGTATAGCATAAAACCGAGGTAGGAGGAAGGTTTAAATTTAACTTCTGCTGCTTTAGTTTGTATTTTTGTAAGCAGAATCGGTTTATGAAATGTGAGATGCAGTGTCACTGCCTTTGCCAATGAATGCTTGCACCCATGTATTTTCAGTGGCATGTTTTTTTATATGGAGTTTTTGGCTTCAGGTATCCATCTTGATTGTAGTGAGCTCAGCAGTAGACAATTTCTACAGACGAAGAGCCATCAGGGACACCTGGGGAGGATCTGGGCCCTTGGGAATCTCCCATGCTAAACTGGTCTTCCTTCTTGGTAATCCACTGAACTCGGAGCTTCAGACTAAGGTAAATATAAAAATTAGGATTTTGATCAATTTCATATTTCCTTAACGTAGATCTTTCTCATCTCTTGTCTGCTCATATAAAGATGCTCTCATTTGAAATTTTGCTATTGTGTGTTTACTCTGAATTACTCTATAATTGACATAGCATTATTCGACTTGTTATAGTTTTATCTGAATTTCCCTCCCATTTAGGCTAAGTGTCTCTCAGCAAATATAACTTTTTCAAATTATGAGGAAACAAAAATTTGGCAAAAAATAGCTTGCAGGAAAATCGAGCATCTGAAGCTTGTAATAATTCAGTCGATGCATTAAAAACGTAGATTAATATAAGATTATATAAGCATAAAGAGGAGCTGCATCAGTCAGATTGAACTCTATATCTGGCATGGGAAGGTCACTGAGAGTACCAGGGGAATCAGTGATTTATCAGAGGTCAAATTAGTGGTAATGAATGATAATTCCCCATCAATTACTTTTACATTTTGAAGACATGTAATCTCTGAGAAATCCTTTTTTATGCCTATATATACATATATATATGCATATACATATATGTATATGTATATATATATAGGCATAAAAAGGATTTTTCAGAGACTACATGTCTTCAAAATGTAAAAGTAATTGATGGTGCGCCTGACCAGCTTTATTCATTACCAGTAATGAATAAATAATTTTGTTTATATATATATATATATATATATATATATATATATATATATATATATATATATATATATATATATATATAAACAAAAAAAATTAGCAGGAGGCCACTCTGGCAGAGTCACACTAAGTAGATGAAGGTGAGCAGGAACACACAGGAACTTGACATTTTGATAGTTTATTCCAACGTTTCGCAATACGTTATTTGCATCCTCAGGGAATTCTACAACAGATATAAATAAAAAGGTTTTAAAATCTTTTAAAAATTTTAAATTAAAATTGAAATTAATACCTATCTATAAATCAACTAAACAGGAAATTATACTTAAAACATACAATAAGTTACATTGAAACACAATAAGTTACGTTAAAAAACTCTTATAATAAAATTGCACAATAATTCACAATTAAACAAGGTTATTCACAGGGTTTTCATTAAAAAATGATTAAATAATTAAAGGAAGAGAGGAACTAACCTGCCAGAGTAAAGTCTAGAGTAAACTAAAATCAGAAAATGGAAAGTAAACAACAAGAAGTGTTAAGAACAACAACAAAGTTAAGATAGAAAAATAAAATAAACAAGTCTTTTGAATTGTTGACCCATCCAACTATAGAAAAATCTTTGTATTCAGTGCTAGTTTTACATTTTAAAGAATGATTCCTTATATTAGATGTTTCTGGATTAGACAGGCGACATCCCATTCTGTGACCAACCCCCCTATGAAAGTCGACTCGTACCCTAAGAAGACGCTTCGTGGATCCCACATAGTTTCCCATATCACATCTGGGACAAGTATACTTGTAAACCTCATTAGACGTCATCAAAGGGCAGAGTCGGTCTTTCACTCTGAAAAGGGAGCAAATTGTCAGCGGATTTTTCGGAATCAATTTACCATCAAGGGCATTAAAATGTTCAATGATTATTTTCGTAAAGCCTGCACGGAAAGTTGTCAGTGTTTATGTAAGGAAAGATGCATAGAATTTTTTCCTTGGAACATTCAAGTACAAAGGGCTGTTAGAAAACTTTTTGCTGAGTAATTTCTGTATGACCTTGTTATTGATTCTGGTAGGGAAACAGTTATCATTAGAATATTTGTAAAGGAAGGTATTTTCATTGTGAAAAAGTTGCCAGTTTGAAGTGAGTAATAGTGCCCGATGGATAAGGGTATTAATACAATTTAACTTAAAGTTATAAAAAACAAGAAATTATGAAAATTAGAGCCCAGACCTGTAAACGTTTTCTTCCTAAAAAATAGTGGTGTTAAAAATTATCCCTAGATGCCAAAATATCCAAAAACAGTAAACGGTGTTCCTGCTACTTTTCTATAGTAAACGTGATATTAGGGTGGCCTGAATTGGCAAATTCAAGGAAAGAATCAGATTTTAATCATTTTTCTTTACCCTCGTGCTTTGGAAATTTAATATATGATAGGATTCATGTACTGTCCTCATCACGCCACATTTAAATTGTTTCGACAGCGCAAAGAAAACTCTATTCACAAACCATAAGTGTATAACCCATGTAAGCCTCTTATTAGTTCTGCAGCATTTCCCTGCAGATAAAATATACATAAAGGCTTAAGTTAGCTTGGGTTAATTCCCATTCATTACGAACAACTGAGTCTTATTCAGACATTAAAATTCATTCATTACAAACAACTGAGTCCTATTCAGACATTAAAATTTGTTCATCATGAACAGTTGAGTCTTATTCAGACAAGTTTGAGCTTTTTCAGACACCTTGAGTCTTTCGAGACGCCCGAGCCATTTTCACGGAAAAATTTGAGTCTTTTCAGACACCCTGAGTCTTTCGAGACACCCTAAGTCTTTCAAGACACCCGAGCTGTTTCCATGGCCAAACATGAGTCTTTTCAGATACCCTGAGTCTTTCGAGACACCCGATCCATTTTCATGGACAAATTTGAGTCTTCTCAGACACCCTGAGTCTTTCAAGACATCTGAGCCGTTTTCATGGACAAATTTATTCGTTCATCACAAGCAATTGAGTCTTATTCAGACAAATTTGAGTCTTTTCAGACACCCTGAGTCTTTTCAGACATCTGAGCCATTTTACGGACAAATTTCAGTCTTTTCAGACATCCTGAGTCTTTCGAGACACACTGAAACCATTCATTTGAACACCCCTGAGTCTTTTTGACATTATTGAATCTGTTCATCTCGAATGCCATTGAATCTTTTTAGACATATTGATTATCATTCTATGCACAAACCCTAAGTTCTCCGGAATGCCATAGCCGTCACACTACAACCGACCTCGTCCGTGCAAGAATAAAACCAAACTCTGTTCTATTTTGAACAAACCCAAAGGATCACACCCAAATAAGAGTTATCTCAAGATGTCTATGACATCCAGAACCCAGCAAAATGAGGACCTGGGACTGTCAGGACAAGCCCTGAAGGATTGGGTCCAAGAGAGAACTGAAGATGCCAAGGCAGAAAGAGGGGCAGAAAGGCAGGAGAAGAGAAGGAAAGAATAGCCTGGGAGAAACGAGAAGAGACAGAAAGGCAGGAGAAGGAGAAGGAAAGAATAGCTTGGGAGAAAGGAGAAGAGTGCAGACAAGCAGGAGAAGGAGAAAGAAAGAATAACTTGGGAGAAACGAGAAGAGGCAGAAAGGCAGGAGAAGGAGAAAGGCAGGAGAAGGAGAAAGAAACAATAGCTCAGGAGAAGCGAGAAGAGGCAGAAAGGCAGGAGAAGGAGAAAGAAAGGGTTCATCAGCTTGCAATGGCAGCCCAAGGCATGTGCAACACACCAACACCCTCTCGACATTCAACCCTCAGCAGTGTCGGCTCCCTCATGAGAGGACGAGGCCGAACTTGAAGCCTGGCTCGACCATGTTGAAAAGGTCCTGAAACAACCTATCAGCCCTCTACTGAAGAAGTGTCTCTGATCCTGGGAAAATACCTTGAAGGGAAAGGAGCCATCGCTTTCAATGCTCTCCAACCTGAGGATCAAGGAAACCTCACCCTTGTCTGCCAAGCCATCATAAAGGCTTTTGAGATAACTCCCGACAGTTGGAGGAAAAGTTGGAGAAATATGCCCAAAGGGTCAGGCCAGACCTGGTCTGAGTGGATTTTTAAAAAGACCCAAGCCTTAAAACAATGGCTAGAGTCTCTCAAAGCCACTAGTGCAGAGGACATTCTTGAACTCTTCCAGCTCAAGGACTTTTTACGTTATGCCCTGCCAGCCCTTGCCATCCAGCCATGCGACAAGGCGTCTAAGATGGTGGTCAAGTGCTGTTGTTGGGCTGACAACTGGGATACGAATCATCCTCATCTTGGTTCCCATGGACGAAAATTATATCCCTCCTCATCTCCCTCAACCAAATTCCAGCACCCTCCCAATAATGGGCACCCCATAAGAAACCCATACATGGGTACTGTAAAATGACAGGGCACCCCATTGAACAGTGTTGCTTGAAGGCTGAGAATCAGCAAGAAAATCCCTCCACGTCCTCAAACTGGACAACACCCCAACAAGCCACGCCTTGCTCATGAACAAAAAGTAAAGGGCCTGCTCCCTCTTATGGGACAGTGCCGGGTAAAGGTTACTTCATATTTTTGCCTTTGCCTTAGATGCAAAGGCAAAAATATGAAGTAATTCTGATGTCCGTAGTAGGAACCAAGCCCACATCCTGAGTACCAGAACAAGGTGACATTGCTGATCTGACCACAAGAAGGATAAAAGTCTTTTGCCACTCATACATACTGGTAACTATTGAATTCAAACACATTTATTAGAGCTTGAATAGACCCACTCTCTCCATTGTAGCCAAGTTGGCAATTGGTTTTGTTGCTTTTTAGGCTGAAATATTTTTATAAAATATATACTGGTCACTTTTTACCAGATACTTATGTGATTGTAAAAACTGCAATGCCCTATTAGCTTCTTGAGTTCTTCACACTTTTTGGATATGCTTGTCACTACAAAGCCTTTGATCCAAATGCAAGAATATGAAATAATCTTGGTAAAAAAGTGACCAGTAGATTCTATATATATATATATATATATATATATATATATATATATATATATATATATATATATATATATATATATATATATATATATATATATATATATATATATATATATATATATATCTAATAAGAAATAAAAATGACATTATGTCACAAACTGAAACAACATAAGGTGGCCATACAAACATTTAAAACACATATAATACTAAAAACTATTTATTCACAGTGCTTACTTCCTCAGACACTTCAGTCTACTGATGGACATCACCCATTGTCAGCTCCTGGACTTTGCCTCTTTTCAGAAAGCACCTCTCATCACCAGACCCAAGTAGCCATCTGTCTCATTGATAGGCCCCACAGACCTACATCCTCCTGCCTCCTGCAGGAATTTTTAGATGTCATCAAGACCTGGCTTAAACAATATCCTGGGATACCAACAAAGCCCAGCATACACCAACATACAAAAACAACAGGCCCCTTGCCCACCCCACATTCCGCTGTCTGCCACCAGAGAAACTGTCCACTACAAAACAGCCCTTCAAAGAAAAGAAATGGATGAACCTTTGTCAAAAGTTCTCCAGCTCGTGGGCCTTACCTTTTCACATGATCAAAACATCTGATAGCTCATGGTACCTCTGTGCAAATTAAGCTGCCCCAATATGCTGACAGACCCGGACCATTACCGTTTCAAACATAGCAGTCATCATCTCCACTCTTCATGGCTCAAGAATTTTCTACAGGTTCAACTTCATGAAGGACTACTTTCAAATGTCAGTGCCTGCACATTTAAATTTCCTCATTTGGCCCCCAGAACTCTGGTACCATTTTCCAAAGGCTAATGAAGCATCCTTGGCTTCCCTCATTCTGTGTCTGCTATGTAGACGACATCTTCATATCCTCCTGGAATCAAGAAGAACGACTCATTGTTTCATCTGGGCATCCTTCATCGAATTCATGGGTCATGAAGTATCAGCAAGTGGCATTCACCCCTTGCACTCAAGAGTGTCAGTCTCCAGAAAATACCTGATTCCTACTAACATCAAAGAACTACAGGAATTCACGGGAATGGTGTAGTACTACTACCAGTGCCTCCCAGGAACTACAAAAACCATAGCCATCCCCCATCTCTCTATAATATCCTCTGTAGAAGCAACCGGACTCTTAACTGGGACTCTGTTCAGTGTGATGCCTTCCAAGCTGATGCCTTAGTAAAAGCAACCTCTCTGGCATTTCCTAGCAACTGAGCTAAACTTATGCTCCCATCAGACTCAAGCAATGCTGCAATGGTGCTGTTATTAAACAATTAATCAGTGAGATAGCAAAGAGAGAGATGTGAAATTGTGGACCAAACAGTGCCTAAAGTGTCAAAGGAAGATAACCTGGTACACGGAATCCATTATTGGTGATATCCCTCAACCTAGACAATGGTTTGGTTTCTTACATATCAGCATTGTTTACCCCTCTCCTCATCCAGTGGATGCAGATACATCTTCATGCCAACAAAAACACCCAAAACCAAAGGTGCATGCTTGTGCTATGGCACTCCTCGATGTTTGGGTCAGCTATTTTGGTGTTCATGGTGATATAACATCCAGTAGAGGACCAGCACTGAGTCTCAAAAGTCAAATTAATGGGGATGAAAATTCACCATACCACTGTCTACAACCTAGCTGCTAATAGCATGGCAGAAAGAACAAACCAATCCTACAAGGCCACTATCATTTTTAGGAGTGACAGACCAGACTGGAAATTACAATTACCCTGGGTCCTCTCTAGGTTATGTACAGTGCCCAAGAAGGAATCAACATCTCTCTAGTGGAAATGGTATCTAGTGAAACCATCTACAATCCCTTTGGAACTTTTCACAGCTGACAACACCGGCTAACAAAAAGAACTATCAAGACTTTGCAAAATCATTGGAAAACACCATCTGTGTAACAAACACAAAGATATGAAGTCCCAGAGAGTTTACATACATGCTGATTTGTCTTTCTGGGAAATGACTCCCATAAACCTCTGCTGACCCTCCTCCATGCTAGAGTCACTAACCTAATCCTTGAATGAAAAATAAAACATTCTAAATAAAGAGACACAGGTCTCATTCAGTGGGTTGAAACCAGCACACCTCAAAGATGACATCAACTCCCAACCCTCTGCCTACTCGTATTAACCTGTATTCTCAGAGCTTTGCATCCAAATATAGGTTTCATCACCAAGTTCAGCAGCCAGTCACAGAGCACCCTCACAGTCACATGCTCATACAGGATTCTTATTACCTGTTACCTGATACTGGTCACCTGCCAGATCTATCACTTATTACTAAGTTCCCCTCCACATGTATCAAAAGCAAGTCAGATCCTAATAATGAATCAGTGCACTAGGGACGTCTCGTTTTACAGGAAAAACCTTGCACAAGTGACCCTTTGGAGTGACCTGGTGGACCATACAGGTTTCCATCCCTGCCCTACCAGCCACTAACAGACTAAATATGCCACTTAGCTCTTGCTTGCTTTCTCTCAAAAGCTCCAGGTCACCCTCCACTCAGTAGTCAAAGCATGGCTCCCACATCAAACCTAGGTGACTAACAGACCAAATATGGGCATGCCTATCAATATAAAAAGCTCTCTCTTGAGAGAATTAAAAAGATGTTCTCAGTAGCATGGTAGATAAAAACTTGGTTCTTGCACCAAACCCTGGTGACTAACAGATTACAGTACATACAGCTGGGCCTACTGCTAAAGAGACAATCTTATAAAAGAGGACTAAAAATCCAGAAGAGCACAGTAGATAAATCTCGGATCTCTCTCCAGACCCTGGTGACTAACAGACCAAATATGGTTGAATCTACTGCTTGAGAGATTATCTTGTAAGGAAAAGATATATCACAAAATGTCTTCAGACAAAGTTGTAAATACAATCTTGGTAAATCTCTGTCTCTTCCATTTTTTTAATGACTGACCCATCTGTCTGGTTCTGGGGAGAAGAGATTCGTTTCAGCCATTGAATGTCACCAGTTCAACAAGAAACATAGACTATGTAATCGAGATGATCCAAGATAACTTTTCCCCCAGCCAGTGTGCAGGGTGGGGGATAGGGAAAGAGGATTGTGTACAAAGAACTATACCAGTTCATGCTGGCAGAGTTCTCCGTACCACTGCCCACTTAAACCAAATGAGCCCTCAGTATCCTCAACACTCTGCTTTTGGGTAAGTTGGCAAGGGCATCTTGACATGCATTTGAGTCCCTACACTCACCACCAGGGCTGGAAATTGATGGAAAGCCAAAGAAGGGTGACCTCACCAGAGAAATGTGGTTACACTACCTATCAAACAAACATCCAAGCCATCCTTTGCAATGCCAACAATGCAACTATGGTGGAAATATGGAAGAAAGCAGATGAGCTGGTGGAGTAGACTATTGGCACTGTCGTTTTGATTTGATAGTAAATGCCATGTTTTGCAGGGACCCCGGAAGTCTGTATGGTTTTGGCCTGAATACAATGGGAAACTCCTGCAGAAGGCACTGTAGGTCCTTTCAGCAATGGAACCTCGCCCTCCATTTAATGGGAAGAAAGTATAGGAGGGACTTCGTTGTCACCAACGTCCAGATGCCTCTGCTTGGCATCAACTTCCTCATATACTATGGGCTGCTAACTTATGTTGCTCACCACTGCCTCTTGGACCTTTCTTGTTTCCACACGTGCCCCTTTCCAAGGGCTCCAAGCAACTATCCTATCCATCTCATTGGTAGGTCCCATGGGCCTACATTGCCTTCTGCAGGAGTTTCCTATTGTACTCAGGCCAAAACCATACAGGCTCCTGGGATCCCTGCAAAACATGGCATTCACTATCATGTCAAAATGGGCCCCTAGTCTACTCTGAGTTCCTATGCCTGCCACCAAAGAAGCTACTTGCAACCAAGATGCTTACATGGAGATGTAATGTATGTCAACTCTGACAGGCAATCACAGAGAGCCCTAATAGGAACAAACTTGTGTGTCACATGCATCATCTGTTCTTGTCTGGGTTACCTTCCTGGTCTACTACCTGCAATTCCCATTCCCTCTGCTTGTTGTATCAAAAATGTGTCAGATCCCGATAATAAATAAGTGTACTCTGGGCATCTTGTTGTAACTTTCACCCTTATCTAAGTCTGGAAGTTGAATCAGACCACTGAACATATAAAAGCAACCTGGTGCCTCATAAGCATTCCAAAAAAGTCAACAACTGAGTAAGGATGTGAAACAGTTGTCAGTATACCTCATTACATTAACCTGTTACTACAATATTTCATTTGATTACAACCTAGTACCTTATCATCTTCCCAAAAAGTATATTTCTGAGTAGGAATGTGGAACAGTTATGCTATATCTTGTACCTATGTATATGTTTATACTGTGTTCTTATTTGTATGGAATTTTATTTTTCTGCACAAGATAGTACCTTCTTGGCATTTCAAAAGCCAAACTTAGTTGGGATGTGGAACGTCATGCATTCTGTTGTAAATACTGACCTTCACATGTAAGAGCACTTGTACATTCCTATGTTCTTCATCTCTTTTAGGGGTCAGGGCCCTGTAAGCCTCCAAGCTTTGCTGCTGAACCCAGGTTTAGCCATCAGGTTCAGCAGCCTCCTACACTTACATGCCCATACATCATATGCATCACTACCACTTGGTCTTTGAACCACATGTGTAAAAGATCACTGGTAATTACTAGTCGACCCACAGGCTATATTAAAACAGATCAAAAGCTGTTAATAAAGTTGGTTGTTTATCTGCAGCTTGTCTGAGTTTCCTTACAATACAGTTGAATCTTCTCTGGCTCTTCTTCCTCTCCCACAGTTGCAGCAATTTTTAGCAGCAGTGTGTGCTGTCTAAACCTGGAAGCTTGAAGAAATTTCCCGGAAATCACAATCTTCAGGTGATATGCTTGCCTTCTTTGTATGCTGATCCATCTTCAGAATGCAGAGTAAGGCTCAATTTTCACGCACCTGAAATGATATAAGATAATTCATGAATGAACTCAGTTTGTATCAGTGTGAAAGGGTTTTGCCCTACCAAAATATACAGCACAAATGTGCACATACTTCACCAATAACCCTATTTTCTGGGCCTCCAGAAGATGGATGATTGACAAAATATTTGCATCTGTCTACTTATTTGTGATTGATGTCATTTCAGTTATCAGTGGTGGTGAAAAGAAAGAGAGACAGGAGTTTGGAGCGAGGACTAACTCTATTCTCAGAAATTGACCTCTTTTGACAGGGTATATAGACAGAAAACTAGTGGCATGCAAATCTAGTAACAGGTTAACATGTGATCACAGGTTCAGCTTCGTGATTAGTTGTCAAACCTGGTTGCTAAACCAGATTTAAGTAGCAAAACCTGCAAAATTCAATAGGCTTCCCCCCTCCCCACCCCATCAAGAAACCAAAATATGACGTTACAATATGCAAGTTATTATAGATGCTAATACATTACTATGAATAAATTACAAGTGATGTGTGCTGTTTGAATATACATTCTAAAGATAACTGAATTATAATAAAATATGCAATCTTTCCATATCCTTACTGGATAGCTGCCTTTCAGGGTGCTGATAAAGTATTATGTTGGTAAAGAACAAAACACTGTGAAAATTTAAATTGAATTTACATTTGCATTTGCAAATACAAAGCATGAAATATTTAATTTTCCATATCCTTACTAAACTCAGATTTTTTTTTTACCGAGGTACATTTGCACTCACTCGCAGGGGTGCCCTTTTAGCTCGGAAAAGTTTTCTGCTAGCTGTAATTGGTTGCAAGTATTTTGTCCGAATAGCATCATTGTTTTCAAATAATCACCAAGTAATGTGAATCTAGACTTATTTACTAACCTAAATTTCTCCTTCACATATATGTTTTGTCAATAAATAATGTTAACGAATAAAGAGATTATAAAGTATTGTGATGGTAAGTTTAAATTTTATAACAACACCTGCCAAAGTCAACAACAGGAGCTTGTTTTCGGATGCACGCTGCATAATTTTTTTTACTTTTCACATATTTTAACACCAGTTGGGATAAATTACACTAAGCATAAAAAAACATGTTATTATAAACTTTCTTTGAATACCAGAATGTACTACAAACAACATGGAATTAATAAAACTCGCTATTGGTGAAAATTTCCGGGGAGGTAAAAGGAACAGCCTGTGGCGGCCTGGTGGGAAAACCATCCCAGCTAATTGTCATTGCAGCATTTTCCTGATTTATGTCATTGCAGCTTTTTCCTGATTTATGTAAGTGATGAAATCAGTGTTATTTTATTGAGATTACTTTAATGGCTATATCTGCAATTAAATAGTTTCTATGCTTCTTTTTGTAGGTGCACACTAATAAAAATATATTTCGCAGAAATTAACAACTTACTCTTTCATGTAAGTTACAGCAGACAATGCGAGATAAGAAAACTTTTTATTTTCTTATTTTCCGTTCGGTTCAGGACACACATAAGGTTAACACGAGTTTCTGCGGATATTTTGAGAAGTAAAAGAATGTGTGACTGAGTAGAAAATGTACTATACACATATACATTTTAAGGATTAGTAGGCTATAGACGTCTACTGTCAATTACCGAGGCGGGGATGGAAGGGAGAGGGAGGGGTATTGCCGTTGTAACTCGGTGAAATTATGAATTCGTTTAATTGTGATTGTTAGGCAATTTATGGAACACTACAGTATCCTCAAACCGAAAATAGTGCTATTAATAGAATCTATACCTTTACGACAAAATTAGCAAATCCTTTCTATACGGACTTACATCATAGGCCTACGTACACATAGCCTAACTTATATCAAACATCAGCTACTGTTTACTGTTACTCCTTACTTTAAAAGCAAAATTTATTGCAATTGTCAAAAAATGGTGTAAGACACATAGACATAAGCTAGCCTAGTTTGAAATGTGTGCAAGAAATAAAGCCATAATAAGGGAAGTACATTATTATTATTATGTAAAAGAAAAAATAGCCTCTTCATATTTATCATGATGATATAACAAAAGTCTTCAGCACAAAAGCCTATAAAAGATATGTATCTAAAAAGCTTTCTTGCCCATCAACATTTGCTGACATGTGGATACCATGTGAATAACTAGGCCTACCTATCTAGGTAATTTTATCTAAATTTTATCTAAAGCCACAGGCTGTTCCTTTTACCTCCCGGGAAGTTTTCACCAATAGCGAGTTTTATTAATTCCATGTTTGTAGTAGATTCTGGTATTCAAAGAAAGTTTATAATAACATGTTTTTCTTATGCTTAGTGTAATTTATCCCAATTGGCGTTAAAATATGTGAAAAGTAAAAAAAAAAAAAATATGCAGCGTGCATCCGAAAACAAGCTCTTGTCGTTGACATCGGCGGGTGTTGTTATTAAATTTAAACTTACCATCACAATACTTTATAATCTCTTTATTCGTTAACATTATTTATTGACAAAACATATATGTGAGGGAGAAATTTAGGTTAGTAAATCAGTTTCGATTCACATTACTGGGTAATTATTTGAAAACAATGATGCTATTCGGACAAAATACTTGCAACCAATCAGCTAGCAGGAAACTTTTCCGAGTTAAAAGGGCACCCTTGCGAGTGAATGCTAATGCGCCTCGTTAAAAAAAAAAAAAACTGAGTTTAGGTGGATGCCTTTCATGATGATAATTTTAATGTACTAAGTTGCATAAGTAGTGGGTCAATGTGACTTTTCCTTAGCAACATTCACTTCAGAGCGTGATGTCCCAGCCTACACGAGCTAGGGTAGAAGAGACTCCTCAGCCTTGGCAGGCAGTTCTTCCTGGAGAAGGTTACCTCATTTTCAAACCTTGGACTGTGCCAGAGCCATTGTACCATGGCCTTCCATGGTCTTGGGCCTGAGTTCCCTTGCTTGAGGGTACAATGAAACAATTTTGTTCATGCTCTTGTTTTTTTTTTTTTATTTTTTTTTTTTTTTTTTTAAGTCCAGGGACAGGCTGATGAGAAAGCAAAAGCTGCTTGGTAGATTATCAGGAAACACCTTTACTTCATCTTTTCATTTTCAGCTCTTATAATTTCTAAATCCATCCTGACTGCCCTCCCCTAGGTTGCTGTAACAAACCTGACGAGTTTCTCTTTTGCCTTGCAAACTGTCCCGGCTCCACCTTGTCAACCAGTTGCATCTGGCACTTTTTTAATTACATATGGTCAGTTTTAATGAAAATACTGTAAAGAATATAAATAATGTTGTTGTTGATTTTATTGTTAGTTCTGTTGATTTTTACTATGTTGTTGTTGTTATAGATATATGGATTAAATTTGCTTCAAATTTATGTTGTATATTTTAATTTTTTAGTAGAAACTGAACTTAACCCAATGCCTACTACTCATTACCATAAGAAAAACTTGCAGAGCACTTCACTTAAAAATTCAAGGCTTACGGGCAAATTTTCTTAACTCCCAGAGTTTTGCCCATAACTATCATGTGATGTTTTTATCCGAGACACTTGTAAGTAGTAACAAGTCAAAGGCTGAATTTTTAATCCAAATGACTGATGGTCCTGACTGAATATAGCTGAATGCACTAGGTCTGGGTTAGACCATGAACTATTTATTGTCAGAAAACTTGGATTGCAGTTGCCATGAAGTTCTATACGTTTATGTATTTACTTTTTACCATAATCCAAATTTTGATGTTTCTGTGTACGACCGTCTCTTGGAGAGGACTAGTATGGCTTTGCCACACAGCAGTGCTTAATTAAAATTCCACTGATCAACATGGCGGTCTGCTCTTAAATTCTATGCTTCCTCTGATTTTATCCAGCTAACTGAGGAATCCACGCGTATTTCTGGCAATAGATTAAACCTCATATTCACAGATGTTCCAGCTGTCATTAAGTCCAAGGTCTGTGAGTATATAGGCACTTCCGATCATTGTGCCATTGAGATGGACGTATCCGTCAATCAGTATATACCTATTGCCAGTACTGGAAAAACGGTCTGGTTGAAATCTAAAACCATTTCGTATATCATTATTGAAGCCTGTCAGGCACTTAATAATATATTATTGTTTTGACCATATTATAAACCTTCTTCTATGAACAATGTGATAAGAGGTTACAGTAGGTTAATATTTAACAAGATGTATGGGCAAAAATAGGCCTACATTTCCCAAGTGTATTTTTTGTTTAGAACAGTCTCACACTGGCTACCTGTCAGGCTCGGTAAACAGCGCATGATCCAAGGCTCCTCTCTCTTGTTTCATCTTTGATCAGAGGCCACGTTGTTGTGGTCAGTATTCTTATAATTCTTGCTTCATTAATGTAGATATTCTCTCTCTCTCTCTCTCTCTCTCTCTCTCTCTCTCTCTCTCTCTCTCTCTCTCTCTCTCTCCTCTGGGCATCGTTGTTTGTCGTTGTCATCTTTCACGACAACGACTTGAGAGAGAGAGAGCTATAATAACAAGTCTCAGTTTTGGCAAACGTGTTTGAATAACCCTATAAACTTTTAGAAGAGAAATAGTTAACATAACGTATATTGAATATATATATATATATATATATATATATATATATATATATATATATATATATATATATATATATATATATATATATATATATATATACTGCATATACATACATATATTATATATGTGTGTGTGAGTGAAATTTGAGGGTCCCAGTTTGTGGTGAAGGGTTGTATGTGGAGAGCGGGTCAGTGGAGTCAGCATCCAATCTTTTCCAGGTGGTTGAAGAGTCTCGCACTTATGGGGACGTCCTCCAGGAGGACTACGTCGACTCTTACATGAATTTGACCATCAAGTCCGTTATGGGACTCAAGTGGGCCTCCGCCTATTGTCAACAAGCTAAATATTTCATGAAGACAGACGATGATATGTACGTGAATGTGCCGTCTCTTCTGACTTACCTGCAGGAGGCTGACAGGTCACGATGGATTACAGGTCAGATCAAATGAACTTTTACGGTTATTCGCTTGAACAGGCATCATTTATGGCATGTCTTCCAGCTTCTAGGACGAGAGAGATGACCACACGATCAATTCAGGGAGACACAATTATGACATCTTTCACCGTCACAGACTTCATTCCACAGGGTATTGGTTTCAGAGATTGCTTCATTTGAAAACACAGTTCCGTGGTTTACATGTCGACTAAGATGACCCGACTTTTGTGATTTACATAACAGGAGTTCCTTTGAAAATATCGATTTGCATGGCTTGAGAATTTCTTGTGAAAATGTTAATCTCAGAACTAACACTCATTGTGATGAAAACTTTCAGATTACCAATTGCTGTCAACAGTGAATTCTTCTTATGATGCCATTGCACTCTGAGCCCAAATCTGACTTATTTGGACTATCTTTGTACCAGGACTTTCCTTTTTATTTTGCTCATTATCATAATTATAGTAACTATTCCTTTAAGTTCTTTATATATGTACCATGCTACTTAGAAGGCCGGGAATAGATTTCTAGTAATTCTTACCACGTCAGTGACTGAATAATCCTAGTGTTAAATTAAACATCCCTGTCAACGTCCAGCTTTTCGAACTTTGCTTTTCAGTGTTCATAGGCAGTGGTTCATTGTCCCTTTTTTAGAATGACCGTCAGTCCCCGTGTGCCATTTCTCAAGTGAAATCAGGCTCTTCTTTCAGGATGCATTAAGCAGAAGAAGTCGTTCAGGCCGGTCAATGCCTCGCCCGGGATGCCCCTGCCCCCTGCACATCCTCCTTTCGTGGCAGGAGCCGGTAAGTTTGTAGTAGCTGTCAGTAGAGAGTATGAAATGACGTCGGTCTAATGTAAACTGGTGGTTTTCTGAGGCTATGGTCTGCTCTATCGCCCTTTTAGTGAATAAGTTTATTTTGTTTATTTATGGTTACTCTGAGTCAGTAAATACGGTGAGTGGATTTTCTCTTTTATTCAGTGCCTTTCCATTTTTTAGACTCATTTAAGTGAGATTCGTTATCTTCTCTGACTAACGCAATTCTTCTGTTTTCTCTATACAAACCTTAGAAAGAAGTGACCACTCAAAAACATTACAATTTGTCAATGAAAAGAGGATTTAAAATAATATGACTGTCTCATTATAATGAAGTGTCATATAAGCTAATCTTCACTTCTTCTTTACCAGGCTACGTCATATCCGGTGACATCGTCGAAGAGCTGTACAAGGCATCTCTGCAAACCAGGATGATACCGGTTGAAGACGTCTATGTCACGGCTCACTTGGCTAAGCGGGTTGGGGTCCATCCACCCGTCCACGACGGCCGATTCTCTTGCGGAGAAATGGTCATGGACGATTGTGACCTCACGCAGGTGAATTCTCTCGGCTTAGGCCATTGCTTTCTATCTCTTTTGGGGCGACTGATGTCCTTCAGCATAATCCACTCATGAATCATAGAAGCTGAGAATTGGGCAAAAATAAAGTCAAAGGAAGGTGTTGAACTGAATCAGAAAATATGATCGTGATCCTATTCTATAATTGCTCTTTCAAACAAACAAAATACAAGTGAAAAAAGTCCAAGGTATTTCACGTGACATTAACATTTTACCTGCTTTCTGTTTCGGAGCAGAAACTTCGTGAGCGGCGCGACACTCCACTTTGACACACTCGTCTTTCCAAGCTGAAGGAGGGGCTACCTCTCCAGTCTTCCGAATTTAATCTCGTTCTCTCTAAATAAAAAGACCCACTTGAACATTTCTGTTCACGGCAAATGAACAAAATTCGCCTCCCTGAACATTTACAACTCCTTTATGGATTCTAGGTCTGCCTTCCGGACAAATCCTCCTTTCTGTTCAACAGCGCTCCTGAGCTCTGCGCGTTACCAGTCTACCTTCTTCCACCTTTTCCTTGTTTTGTCATCATTCCAGACGCTTATTCCAAATTCCAAAGCTTCCCCTTGTCTTAAACCTTAACCCAATTCTCTGCTGTCCAAATAATCGTACAAAAGCTCCAATTTTAGCAGGGAATTTGTTTCTCTCTCCACTTATATATATATATATATATATATATATATATATATATATATATATATATATATATATATATATATATATATATATATATATATATATATATGTATGTAATGTATATATATATATATATATATATATATATATATATATATATATATATATATATATATA
Organism: Macrobrachium rosenbergii; assembly: GCF_040412425.1. Taxonomy (NCBI): domain Eukaryota; kingdom Metazoa; phylum Arthropoda; class Malacostraca; order Decapoda; family Palaemonidae; genus Macrobrachium; species Macrobrachium rosenbergii. Next base: position 2,044,422 of record NC_089746.1, read on the forward strand.
TTTATTATATATATATATATATATATATATAGACACATTGGGATAATGTTCCTTTTGACATATACCGTTTTGACCTTTGGCTTGTTATTTTCTTTTCAATTCTCTCAACCTTTTATGGTCTCCTGAGCTCAATTGGTCATGCTGAAGTGTAAAGTGCTTCTTTTCCAAAACCCTAAGTGTCTGTACATTCTGATGAAGGAGGTTCGATGACCATTCATCATGGTCTGCATGACGACTGTCCTAAAAGATTTTGGTTTTAGAGTTTCAATTTCAAATATGCCACCAATTTCCAGGTAAGTATCTTAATGGTGTGTATATATTCTATTCATCCGTAATGTTATGAAAGTACGGGCAGTCGTAGATGGTCGTTATATGAATTCCATTAAATAAGAATAGTGTTTTTCAAAATGTGTGATTCAATTGTGAAACATTTACATTCTAACGACTGTTTTAACGTGCAATTGTCTGTGGATAGTACTTGTTTACTTCTCTTTAGGTGCAAATACTGATGGATGGTCCTCGCAGGCAGGAGGCAGAGAAAATAAGAATTTTGAGAGAGAGGTACTATTAACTTCAATATGATCTACAGAGATCAACTACATAATATCCTTATTGAGCTTATAAGACAATACAGAAAGTTGAAAACAATGACAAGAAAATAATGAATAGCCAATAGTCCAGCACACACACACACACACACACACACACACACACACATATATATATATATATATATATATATATATATATATATATATATATATATATATATATATATATATATATATATATATATATATATATATATATATATATATATATACTGTATATATATATATATAAAAAAGAGAGAGAGAGAGAGAGAGAGAGAGAGAGAGAGAGAGAGAGAGAGAGAGAGAGAGAGAGCCTGTTAACTTTTCCATAGAAACGCTGATATCTCACAATACTTTAGAATTTGGTTGCTGAGGAGGAAGTCAAGACATTGACTAAGAGCCTGGATTTATCATACCTTTGCACTTTTTGCAAGATAAGTGGTTAATTGATCTTGGAAACCAGATTAAGACACGAGAATTTAGTATATAAATAAACCTCGGAAATTTTGGAGTGAGATGATGCGAATGGTCACTTACACGGCTTGTGGTTCATGAAAAAAAAGTTCAAAATTAAGTTACGATCTAGTAATGATCTTGTTCTTTGGATTCCGTGATAGATAGTACTGCATTTGGCGCCGAAATTATCAGTATGAAGAAAAGGAAGTGGGGCAAGGAGGGGGAAGAGCCTCTTATGAATGGTTTCTCTCCTGAGTGACGAGGGTCAACTTGTTGAGGTCCTCCTTTTTTCATTTACATAATACGTTCCGACAGGGTACTGACACACGATCCTGGGTTCGAAAGCTGGTAACTCGGACATGAACTAAGTGCTGGACGAGAGAGGGAGGGAAAAGCATACACATATTTTCTGTCCACAAGACTTTTTTTTTTTTTTTACTTACTCCTACTTTTCTCTTCTTGCAGGTTTTCACCGGACATAGGATCAATCCCGATAGAATGTACCAAATCTGGGAGAAGTTGAACCCCAACGGCATCACAAGCCCGTGTTTCGACTTCTAGTGAAGGAAGGCGGATTTTGCCAAAGTTCTTGAAATTCATCGAACTGCCGTTTCGTGTCTCCGGAATTCGAGGATTTTCTACGATCGTTTTTCTGTTTTTCGTCCTGTAAAGTAAAGAGGAACAGGGTGCCCAATGACTTATGCTAGATTATCCCTCTGTCAGAAAAAGTCCAGAGGTTCCTAAAGTGAAAATAAAAATAAAATGAACGTTATTTTCCAAAGAATGGTAACAGAAATGTAACTAGCTCAGAGTATAACAGGAAAATGAAATTTGAATGTATTTGAGATAACGTGAATGCCCAGCCTGCAAACATTACTTAAATGAGACTGAGTGGTGCAGATGACTCAAAGGGGATGGGCGGGGGAAGAAGAATGTTCATTCCTTGTCGATCATATATTCTGTGTTTTTATTTTGTCATCTAGAAGTCGTCCAATTTAACAGTGAAGACATTTACTGCGAATGTTGTCAAGTTTTAATAAGTGAAATGAACCATATTATTCGTTGTGTTTTACTGTTATCAGATCTTGCTTATAATCATCATTTGTTGCCGGTGACTTTAATCTGTATTCTATTTAACTCTTAATATTCCTAGGTATAGTTCGACCTTATCTGGTATCTCAGCATTCTATCTAGTCATCATGAAAAGTCCTGCTGTTGTTGACGCGCGAATAAGACGCTTCTTATTTGATGGAGGAGTCATATGGGAAAGATATTTCGAACTACTTTGAGTCCAGTTGTGGATTTCTACTCTCAACTACATTCCAGGACTGTCAAAGGAACTCCAACGGATTAAATTGTTCGAGTGGGATATTTATGTATGCAAAATCTCTTTTATGTAAAAGAAATGTTTCCATCACTGTTTATTTTTCATTTTCGTCGCGTTCTTTGGACATCATAATGCATTGTTGGGAGTTAACCTGTAGGGAATATATCGACTTGGGAGCTCCGAAAGACTTCAAGTAGAATCTGAAAACAGTTGACTTGATTCCTTGTATTTGCAAGATTCATCTCACAAATGACAGTAATATTCTGTTGAAACATTGTCTTGTTCTTTTGGTGTTAGGAAACGTGAGCCAGGAACCCAGTAATAAGGTCACTCAGTTTAAATCCCGAGTTTTTATTCTGGCAAAATCAATTCTTTATGTTTAGTTGGTGGCACGGGTAATTCGACTTTTGTTTATTGCACGACGTGCTTCCACGCTTACAACTACCGTTACAAGTGGATGTTTATACTGATCGCTGAGTATTGGAGTTTGAGGGACCGCCAGTTTGCTAGAGGGCCGACAGGCGTCAATGGTTGTAAATGCGGTCATTTCTACTCGATTACGAGATTTAACCGAAACTGAAGGCTTAATGAATCTCCCCATAAATACATAAATAAAAAAAAACTTTTGATTTTAGAGGTGTGAGACGGACATCCAAGGCAGCGAGCTCATCACCACTATTATGACATGCATAACTTAAGTTGCCATTACGATATTTGTAGGTCGTTATTTCCTTGAGAAAGGAAGTGCCAGGAAAGCCTTCCGCTGTTCTGTGTATTATCTATCATTCATTTACTGAGTTTCATCGTCGGGATTTCGAGTATGACAAACAACACTAGACAGGCAGGCGTTTGTTTGTTCGTTTCATTTGCCTTCACTAACTGAAGGCACGAGGGACAGTCTCGCTTCGTGTCATCCTTTCTCCTTTCTATTGGATTCGCAATTTTATCATCATTCCATTTTCCTGTGATTCTTAATTACTATACTTCCTGAAACGTAGCTGTGATAATTAGTAGTAACGGCATAGGGTTTTCACTACCCTGGCTTGGATAAGACTTGGTGCGAGGCAGACATTTATCGTAAGAGTTTCTCTTAGTATTAGGGAAGGTCTTGTGGAAATTTGAAGATTCCAAAGTGCTGGGGAATAATTCGATTGTTATCCTTATATTAGAAAATAATATTTTGTGAAAAACACAGTTGGAATGACAAACTTCAACGTTTATTATTATTATTATTATTATTATTGAGTTAACTTTTGATTAGTTCTACATTGTTTAAATGAAAAGGGATTAAGAAATAAAACTGTTAACTGAAGGGTAGTTAATATGACTATGATAATGAAAGTGAATGGTGGCTGATAGATTTTATAATAGATTTTATATTAAATACTTTATTTAGTTATATGGTGTGTTATTTTCTCCATTTGCCTTAGTTCCTTATTTTGGGAGCAAAGGGTGTATATACGTTACATTTTTTATGTTCGTCGAGTGACTTCATTTTTTAATTCATTGCTATTATCTACAAAATTATTCTGAGAATAGGCATTGTGACTGCCTTATGTCTTTGAACATTAACCATGCAATTCTTTTAAAAAGAATAACCATTGTTGTTGAGACATAGGTCTTAGTCCTTTGACTGCACACATTTGAAAATATTATCTATAGTAGTTGTGGATTAGACCTAAGGGCAATAACTTTACAATACTTTTGTAAGAATAGCCAGTTTGATATTTGCATAAAATCGTAGATCATTCCCGCACAAGTGTTCTGAAAAGAAAAGCCGATGTTGATGTTTCTGAAGTTCTTGACCATTTACTGTACAAATCTGAGAAAAAAAGCTATTGTGATAGACTTCAAACACTGAGCAATAACAGCAAAATTCTGTTGAAAAATACAGCCACTTTGTTGTGACTGAGACCTTGAAGAATTAACTGCACGTCTTCAGAACTTCAAAATGGAATAGCCAATGTGGTTGAAATTCTCTTCTTAGAACATTCACTGCAAAACATTTCATGAAAATCTCAACTTTTAAAAGTAATTTGTAGTTTCCCAACATACAAACCTGAAACTCTTTACACAGGGATAACTTGGAGCCCGAGCTGGAAACGGCCGTCAGACTTACTGACAAGGCAGTTCGTTAACTGTCTACAGGTAGGGGGAACCCAACCCACCCTTCGGTCAGCACTCCACCTTGCCTTCTGTACTGGTGACAGATCATAGGGGTGGCTGAGGTGACCAGTAAATTTAATGAACTTAAGGTTTATATGTTAGGAAAAATACAAATTACTCTTTTTAAGATCTGCTGTTTGTTGGCACACAAATACAAATCTTCGTACCATACATAGACTTATCCACTGGTGGAAGGAATCTTAGTGCTTTCTGAACCGGCTGGTAGTGTTACCCAAACCGGGAATGTCATCTTCCTGGTCCGGTAGGAGCAAAAGAAGGATGACCCCACACCTCTAGTCTGCTGCACGTAAGGGATTTTGTAGTTGCTAGACTTCTGGGCCATTAAACGATGGGTTTCCAAAGTATTTACTTAATGAGGTAGAACAACCTTACATTAATGTCGGAGACAATAAAACAAAAATTATGCAACAAAGGGTTTGCTTCATTTTCTATCCTCTCCCCTTGCCAAGAGTTGGGGCTGGGATTTGCATTCAATTGAAACAAGATATGAATGGACTAGAGTTCATTCATATAGCATACATGCACGTCATGTCTGTCCACCACATACACGGCCTAGCAACCTGTCCCTCTGCCCTGTGAAGAGGAAGGAGAGAGGTGCTTCCTTTCCCATAAGTGGAGCTGCGCTGACTACTCCACTTGTTGGACAGGACCAAAGGAAAACATGTCCAAGGACTTGGTAACAAGAGGAAAAGGTGATCTGGTAGGACCACAGCCGCCTGCCCCCCACCCTATACAATACCTGTTGAACAGACAGGTTCATCCGGAATGCCAAGAATGGGACGATCCCCCCTGATCTCATGAGCTCTGGCCTAGACTATACACTCATGATTCTCATTGGACGAGTTATATGCAGTCCGAAGACTTGGCCTAAGTGGACCTATAGCCTTTAATAGCAGAGACAGACACGTTTCTCACAGCATAGGTAAACAATGAAGTCACGCTAACTGCTGAAGAGTGGCTCTAACAAGAGAGATACCCCGTCTAGGATACCTACCACAGAAGATGGCCCATTTCCCCTGATATATTTGATGTGTTGCTAAATTTTGCTATTTTCCTTAGAGACCTATTAACCCTCTCGCCCCAAAAGCACGTACCTGTACGTGTAGCAAAACTCATCCTTTAACCCCCAACCACATACGCGTACATGTTCTATAGTTATGCATGAGTAACTAGCCATTACACAAATTATATTTGAAAGAACCGCATGACTACTGTGTGGCCGCTTCACAAATCCCTTATGTTTTCTATGTGCCCCGGTAGGAGCGTAATGCCTCCCTAACAACGTGATTACTCTCGTGTCATAACACAGCTGATCCGAGTCATGCATTAGTTTCGACTTTCATGATCTTTTTTTTTCCAAGTTGAGGGTATTTTTTCCTGAAACTTTTAGCATTTTTTCATAGATCCCTTACATGTTCGATGAGCAATCACAGAGATCTCTCAGTGCCCTGGTAGAAGCGTAATGCCTCCCTAACAACGTGGGTACTCTGAAGATATAATACAGCTGATTCGAGTTATGCATTGGTTGCAACGTTCATAATCTTTGTTTTTGAGGCAGTGGATGGTTTTTGCTGAAACTTTTAGCATTTTTTCATAGATTCCTTAAGTGTTCGAAACGCAGCCATAAAGGTCTCTCGGTGTCACGGTATGGTATATGCATAACGCAACCCTACCCTCTCACGTAGGTAACCCCCTGTCACAACAAAGCTACTCTGAGGCGTGCATTAGCTGCGACGTTTACACGCGTAGTATTGGCAATAGTGAATGGATTTTGCTGAAACTTTCAGAATATTTTCTTGTGTGTTTCGTGAAGGCATTGATGTCATAAAATGCCGAAAGGGCAAGTGGGTGAAGTGTATGAAGGGAAAGTTTCTCGAAGGTCTTCAATGGCTGCGTGGACATCCAGCCAGCCATATAGTGCTTTTAGTGGTGCGAGGGGTCAAGTGACTTCTGTAATGAAAATAGAGTGGTGCCATTGCGAGCACGTGAGCGTAGTTTATCTCAAGGCGCCATTCACAGAATTCTTTTTAATGATGAATATGATGATGAAGAGGATGTGATTGATATAGATGAAAATGAGGGGGACGAGTTGGAAGAGGTTCCAAGTGTAGTGTTGAGTGATCGCACGCCTATAGTGTTGGAGTTGAAGGTGGTGATGGTGATGGGGAGGATGATGGTGTTGGTGATTGGGATGGAGATGGCTGCAAGACCCCAGCATCCAGTGATGATGAATACTTCCCAGAGACACATGATTTTGAAGGGCATCATGCTGAAGCAAATCTTGAATTAATCCAGGAAATACCGAGTGATTCGAGTAGCAGTGACAGTGAGGAGGATTCTGGTGCAAGACCTGGGCCATCCCGGAGGCCTGCAAGAAGGGGTAGATGGGGGATGCGTCAACAAAGACCTCGTATCAGGTCAAGGGTTGGTGGTCGTCCCAGGAGGAGAGGGACAAGGAGGGTGCCTGCTCGTTCTCGCTCGCCTATCTCTGTGGTTGGAGATCGCCCTGATTCCGATGTTGGTGAAGAATTTGGTGGTGAGGGGGGAGAGGTTGCTGGTGGGGAAGATGAAGGATGGGCCCAGGACCCCACACCACCCGCTACCATTCCCTTCACAGTTCAACCTGGCATGACCTGTCCTATCCCTACAACGCATCCACAATTTTTTCAGCTGTTTGTTTCCTTTGAACTGCTTTATTTCTTGATGGAGGAAACAAATATGTATGCAGACTTTTTGATGGGAGACATGAAGAAGACCTATATGATTTCTATTGGATTGGATGTACTGTGAAGGACATTGCTCAATATTTGGGCATAGTCATGTGGATGGGCATCATAAATTTGCCCGAGATGAAAATGTTTTGGGCACGAGACAAACCTTACTCCATGCCTGCCTTTGCAATGACAATGTCCAGAAGAAAGTTTGAGGCCTTGGGCAAATATTTCCATTGCTTCAGTCGCAGAGCCCTCCGTAAGGACAACACAGACAAGCTTGTCCTGATTCGCCCTGTAATGGAATATATCCAAGCGAAGTGCAAGACCTTATATGTGCCACAAAAGAACCTCTCATTAGATAAAGGAATGCTAAAGTGGAAAGGAAGACTCAACATCAAGGTCTATAACCCCAAAAAAACAATAAAGTATGGGATGACATTTTTTTCTTTTGTATGTCCTTGATTTTAGTATTTACAGAGGCATTTCTTCGTCACTACGGGACACCGTCTTCCAGTTGATGGGGCAACACTTGGATAAAGGTTATCACATTTATAGGGATAATTATTATAATTCAGTGGAGATCGCCGAAGAACTGTGCAGTCGAGGCACTCATTGTAGTGGCACTTTTCGTATCACTCGGAGGGGTGCCCCTAAGGTTCTACGAAACTGTGTCCGACACAAGAGGTTGCCCCGAGGAGATATGTATTGGCGGAAGAAAGATAATACATTTGTGATATGCTGACAAGACATTCGTTGTGTCACTTTCATCACTACAGCCAGCAATGTCGCCACAGAGCCTTTCATTCATAAGAGAAGGGTCAAGAAACAAGGACGTTACGAGTTGGAGGAGCAGCACCTTCAGAGGTCTAAGGTATAAATAATATAAATGACAGACAGACAGACACTTACTAGAATTTGTATGGAAATATAAAAAACTATAACCTCCGTATATAGTATATGCAAAACACTAGACAGCTTTTTATTATCTGTCCAGGCTGTTGGAGATTATATCGCCTACATGGGAGGAGTCGACCATTTTGATCAAATGATCAATTACTACATCTTTGCCAGGAGATCTCGTCGGTGGACTAGGAAGACGACCCTGTATCTTCTGCAGGTGGTCCTGATAGGAGGAGCAAGTGGCTCACTTTCAGGCAGTATCACGAAGAGATTGCCACAGCCCTCCTTCACTTTGATCTTTCAATGTGGCCAGATTCTGGCAGTAGATTTGCCCATGCCCCTGATATTCCTGTGGAACAGCGATTTGATAAGCCTCCACCTCGTCCTTCCCCACCTGCTGGTGGTGATGGTGTTGTTGCAGGTCCTGCCGCTGCTGCCCCTCCTGCCGCTGCTGCCCCGCCCACCGATGCTGCTCGTCCAGCGGCTCATGCTCGCCTTGGCTCTAAACCCGACTGGTACCATCGTTGAGGGCGGTGTGAGAGTGGTACATAAACATGAAAAACTAGGTGGTGTACGCCAGCAAAGAATGTGCTGTGTTTGTTCCAAGAATGGTTACCGTCGTGATACGGTTTACCAATGTTCGTACTGTAAAGTAGCCCTAGGCCAAGTGACGGGAGAGTGCTTCATGAAATACCGGTGGCGGTCGTCGGGCAAGGGTGCCCGGGCATAATTAGGAGGGCGGGGTCCCTCCTCTGTTGTTTACCTGCTATATGCAGGAAATTGCACGATCCTTCACAGCAGAGGAGGATGTTGAAAATAACAGCACGAAGGATCAGGACATAAGGTAAGAGAGAAAAACATTTTTTCATTTCATAACTGTTTTCCTTATTTCATATATATATATATATATATATATATATATATATATATATATATATATATATATATATGTCAAGGATAAAAGGTAATACTATTATATATTTATTTCCTTATATGTTGAATGTTTTTAGATTTGATTTAGATGGTGATTTTATGGAGGGACATGTGTGTGCATTTCCCAGGGTAAAAGGTAAGAGAGAAAATACTTTCGTAAGTTAATAGTTTATAGATTTTATGTAAGTTGAGAGAGAGAGAGAGAGAGAGAGAGAGAGAGCGTATTATATATTTATTTCGTTTTATGTTGAATGTTTTTTGATTTGATTTAGATGGTGATTTTATGGAGGGATTATGGTTTCGTGTTGGACATTTTTCCCGAGCGTTCTGTTTTCTTGTTGTGTGTGTTTTATTGTGTGTGTGTGTGTGTGTGTGTTATGTTGTTTGATTGAGAGAGAGAGAGAGAGTCTGAGACAAGGTGAGTGTGCATGTTTTTATTTTTGTTAATAAGTTTCGTGGTGAGAGAGTTTTTTTCTCCATGAAACCAATGTTGATATGAGAGAGAGAGAAAAATACGAGAAGTCAAAAAGTTCAGCGTAATTGTTGAAATTCAAACATCAGTTTTCATTCTACTGTTCGGGAGTTGGTCGTTTGTTTGGGTGTGACTGCATGTGTCCGTTTGTCTTCCTTGAGTGTTGTGTAATCTGAAGGGGTCAGGACTATAAGGAGGATCTTTTCCCAGTCAGAGCTAGTGTCAGTCAGTGGTTTCGTGTTGGTTAGCAGTTTTTTTTGTATAGTTGTTGTTTTTTTGTCCTTCAGAGTTGTTAGTTTTTCTTGTGCTATTTTATTGTGTTGAATATATATTGGTTCTCTCCATTTCCTTTTATATTTCCGTGTTGTGGTTATGGTTGTTTTCGCGATTGGGACCCAACGTGCTGTTTTATTAAACCAAGATTTTCATTTAAAATTGGCCTCATCTACCTCCCAGCAGCCGAGCCTCGTCTTGAGTCTGAAGTACAAGGTGAGTGTGTTGTTTTTATTTTTGTTTTTTCATCAACAACTTTTGTGTAAGCCCGCCACAATTTTCAAATTGAGTAACGGGTGGGTGCTCTTATCAAATTTTTTTTCTCCACTTTTCTTGTAATTACCAATGTTTTTATATGATTGTAAATAATTGCTAAAGGTTTGGGCTTTTCACAAATACAAAATTCAACAATATATTTTGACAAATGTGTTTGTGCAGCATCTTACTTACTACAGTCAATTATTTTACGTTTATTCGCTTTTTTTTTTATCTTCCTCTCAATGCAAGGGCATTTAGACATCTCATGCAGCCATTTTTTATGCTCAACTAGTAATTTTCAATATTTTACCTTCACAATGACAGCAAAATCACCCGTATTACTGGAAAAATAACCGTGTGGTAAGGATTTGAAAAAAATTTCTACATAGCGTGTTTTCAGCCACGCCTGCGGCTAAACTTGACTTTTCATATAGGCTACGTACGCTTGACAATATTTTTCTCCACTTTATTTTCTCGTAATTACCAAAGTTTTTATACTATTGTAAAGCTAAAGACTTGGGCTTTACAACAAAATTATATTCAGATGTGTTTGTGCAACATCTTACTTACTACAGTCAATTATTTTACGTTTATTCGCTTTTTTTTTCTTTTTTTTTATATTCCCTCTCAATGCAAGGGCATTTAGACATCTCATAGTCCATTTTTGATGCTCACCCAGTAATTTATAATCATTTGCCTTCACAATGACAGCAATATCACCCAAATTACTCTTAAAATAACCATATGGTAAGGATTTGAAAAAAACTTCTACATTGCGTGTTTTCGGCCAAGCCAGCGGCTAAACTTGACTTTTCATATACGTGCGCTTGAAAATGTTTTTCTCCACTTTATTTTCTCGTAATTACCAAAGTTTTAATACTATTGCAAAGCTAAAGACTTGAGCTTTACAACAAAATTATATTCAAATGTGTTTGTGCAACATCTTACTTACAACAGTCAATTATTTTACGTTTATTCGCTTTTTTCTTTTTTTTTATCTTCCCTCTCAATGCAAGGGCATTTAGACATCTATTATGATCCAATAAATTCATATTTCCACATTGAAATATCTGTTAGTCAGTGGCTGGGGCCACGATTTTTTTTTTTTGGGGGGGGCAAAGAAAATTACGCAAAACTAAATGTACCAGTTCTGTAATTAATAAAATATACTATTCTCGAATGTATACTGTATATCCATGTGCATGAAGGAAAATAATAGTATTAGTAAGAAATGACTGAGCTCAATTTTCAAATAATTTTAAACTCCCACCATATGCAAATGCATCAAATACTGTAATGTAAATTTCCTCACAACCATATATTCAACACTAGCCTCATCTCTATTATCAAGATTTAATTTTCAAGTAAGTTTAGCTACAAAGGGAATTTCAACTGGGAGCCAATCATCTGACTGGTCAGTGTACTTAAAATATGATTTTATAAATCTACTGTTCATGTGGGTATGTTTATTTGCTCCATTTCTATAAAATATTATATATACAGTCCATTAACTGTTACAAAAACCAAAGAAGAAAGACCAGATGTTCGAACATACTGGGCTGGGGGCTTATAAGAAAGCTCAAAGCAACTTCATCTGAGCTTGGTTGACTCCGTTGCAAAGTATTATTCAGGGTGTGAACTTCAATAGAAGTCCAAAGCTAATTTGTATCTAAGCTGGTTTTGCTAAGTGTTTAATGATGTTGGAGAGGGATTTCGGTAAAAACAAAAGCATCTACTTTCAATTATGGTCATTTTGCTCTCAGATTAAGTTACAAAATGCTTTTAGTATCTTGTCTGATAAAATAATTGGGTCTTCCTCAGTAGTTAGCTTTAGTGTCCATTCAAATAGAAGGAACAGAAGCGCCTAAAAAGAAGCTTTGTTTGATAAAATAATACCCCCTAAAACATAATCCTCCATATAGTCTCATGCCTTATACTTTGAGAAAATATTCTCATACAGGTACCTTTTTTACCATCTTGATACTATATCACCTTAGCCAATGCAAATAAGACTTATCTATGAAGTTTAAACCGTTTTGCGCGAAATATTTAAACATGTCATTTGGTCCAGGAAGTAATGAACCATCTAAGGTCCAGGACTTCACATAGCAGTTTTGTTTTTTGGGTTTCAAAGAGGCATAAAGCTGCAGTTGTGTCTGCAAAGGAAAGTTAAATGAAGCAGACCCTGAAACGGCATTTTTTTTTTTTGAGGATTTTGCATCTTATTTGTGTTTGCTTCATCCCTCATTGAAGGTTAAAAAGTTTCTTTTTGCTTTCACTTTCTTCGCCATATCTGCATCTGATTTTGTCTTTCCCAGAAGAGGGGATTTTTTCGGGCGTGGGAATAAAAATTGGTGTGGTTATTGCGATAAGAAGTATCGGATACAATGAAATATCAGAAACTGTTGCATCGTCACCTGTTCCTACTCCAGAGATAGGGATGGTGATAAAGGTCAATAACAAAATTGCTGTCAAATCTGAAAGGCAATATAAGGTTTCTGACAGTCGACTGTGCTTCTCACTGGTTGCTTACAAGGATCATTGTTTGGGCAGATCAAACGAACATTTCATTTATAAACAGAAGGGTGTAAGTAGAATTTGACACTAAAAAGAGCAAAACTTGATATGGTAAATTTAGTGGCAAAAAATCATGGCTGTTGGGATAGTATGGTATTTTAATAAGCCTACACTCAGATGATCAGAGGTGAATTAGACTACAGTTTTCCTGCAAGTTATAGCCCACCATAGAAACGATGTTTCTGATGCCGATCCATGGGGATTTACATGTCTGAATGTTTTTAGGAAGTGACTGAACACAAAGAACTTATCTGGAAGCAGTCGCAGAAACGGCTCATTTATGCTGTCAATACTCTGGAGGATTTTGCGGTAAAGAACGGGATAAATAGATGTTACCACTATGTATAAAACCTGGATCTTCTCTAACTTTTTTTCGTTTGCAGTCCAATTTTGAGAGCATTGTACATTTTGATGTCTGACAGCATTATGTGAACAATGAAGATGATAAATCTGGAAATACAGAACATCATCAAAGCAGTATTATTTTGTTTGTACTCGAAGTTTCCCAGGCATCTGTTAGGCGAACCTGAAATGCCAATTCCATTGTTCATCTCGGTGCGATACCCCTTGGGGGAATAGTACCATCAGCGCACCTCTCGCGGTGCACTGCAAAGTTCTTTGCTGCGTCCCATCGGCCCCTAGCTGCAACCACTTTCATTCATTTTACTGTACCTCTTTTCATACTCATTGTTTTCCATCTTACTTTCCACCCTCTCCTAATAATTGTTTCATAGTATAGGCCTAATTGCGAGGTTTTCCTCCTATTACATCTTTAATACCTTCTTTGCTATCAGTTTCACCTCCAACACTGAATGACTTCACAGGTTCCAGGGCTTGGCCTTTGGCCTAAACTTTACATTCCAATCTCGGTATATTAATTATAAACTGCACAAAACTATAAAACTGTCTGTGAAATGAGTACAATGAACCACTGGGAAAATTAAGTGGTTAAATATCCTAATATAAACATATAATTTTTCTTTTATTTCCTAATCTTGCAATTAGTGTTTTATTGTTGGTATCACTTAGATGTCGTTGGTACTGACCAAAGATTCTATTCATCGATACTGGAGACAGAATTACTGGTGCTCAATACGCACAAATATATGTGTATAGAGGAAAGGTTAGATTGAATTAAATTTCCGACTTTCTGCCGAAACTTATTTGAATTAAACGGCAATAATATGAGCAGCTCTCTTATTTGGCTAATCATCTTTCTTCAAAACATTTTCATCCCTCACAGGATTGATCGAGATATCCAGAGAATTAAACTTCTTCGGTCACAGTTCAGTTTTCCTTTAATCTCCCATTTCCTTTCATCTTAGGATGGCTGGAAACCATTTTACAAGATATTTCATATAAAACAGTTATTAAAGCTCGGCCTTACATATTTATGATTCAGTTATATTGTCCTTTCAATCACGAAATCTGAGCTAACTTTCAGTATGATTTCTGACTTAGGCCAGTTTTATATCATAAAGAGTGAATGGTATGAAGGAAATGAAATTAGAAGGCGCACTTCCAAACGGCTCATACAGAAACAAATAGTAGGCTGACACATTGGGCAGCGCTCTGCAGATTCCTTCACAATGTGAAATTACAGGCATTGCCTTGGGAAGCTAAGGACCACCTTTAGGCCAAATTCCCATTTTGAGTACAAGACTGCCCGGATTCAACCAGCTCAATAGGGACCCTAACCAAAAGAAAGTGTCATGGTTTCATGGTTGTCACAAAATGTCATATTCGTGTGTGTGTGTATATATATATATATATATATATATATATATATATATATATATATATATATATATATAATGTAATGTAATCTCGTGGTAGGAAGAAGCCTAGTGGCATTAAAATGGTACAATTAAAACACAAATAAATGAAATAGAAAAGTTTTTCACAAAACTCTTAGCTTTGTTTTCCCTCTTTGCTGGAAGCAGTCTGGGAGAGATGTGTTTATACTCTTCTTTTCTCTCTCTTTCTTGGAATGGCTCCTCTCTCAGCTGTCGCTAAAATTAATTCCCCCTCCAGACAAAGCTTTGTGATTCTTCATTCTGTATAAGATGAGGAAATGAATGAAATAGACTGCCTTCTATCAGCCTCTCTCTCTCTCTCTCTCTCTGCAGAATGAATGGCGGTATACCTCGTACCTTGGTCTTACTATATAGTGCTTTCATTGTTTACGGGAACATTTGAACCTACTCTCTGTTATACAGCTCGGAAGAAACTACGTAATTCTGACTAACTCAGGCAGTTTGGAAATATCTAAAAAAAAAAAAAAAATTAAATAAAAAACAAATTATAAATTAATACAACTTCTCTAACTTTAATGTTACATATTTCTGCTGACTAACTTATTTGCAAAATTAACATATACTTTGTATATGAATCTCGAATGTAAAAGGCACTTTATCACGCCTCCATTTTTGCTTGGTACTGCATGAGGAAACAGTGCTAGGAGAGCTATGCAAAAGAAAATTATAATCCCATAAATTATGCTTTGAAAACTGCTGGCAGCAATCTTTAACCCGATCAGCATGCTGTCCCCTGACTATTCAGAATACGCTTTTTTGCAAAACTTATGGAAGACAAATGTTGACACAGACAAAGCACTCAGCGAGGAGGCATCCCACAAATTCCTTTCCATCCTGCAGCAGTACTGCAGGCTGGACAACATCATTCTTTCAAAAGCAGCTCAAGAGGAAGGAATGCAAGCCCTGCATTATGTAGATACCTCAACTAGAATAAGTTCCTCATTGGATGGAGCTGGCCCACGTTCGAGTCTCCGACCAGCCAGTGAAGAATTAGAGGAATTTGTTTCTGGTGATAGAAACTCATTTCTCGTCATAATGTGGTTCGGATTCCACAATAAGCTGTAGGTCCCGTTGCTAGGTAACCAATTGGTTCTTAGCCACGTAAAATAAATCTAATTCTCCGGGCCAGCCCAAGGAGAGCTGTTAATCAGCTCAGTGGTCTGGTTAAACTAAGGTATATCTGTCAACAAGAATATACTGCAGTTAACGCTTATTTGGTGAGTATGGGTGGGAAAAGTCACTTACTGGCCATTAAATTGAGTGACATAATCTGCTCCTGATGGTCTTCCATCATGGGTTCCCAGCTATAACTAATGGGGTGCGCTTGTACGCACGGCTACATGGTTGCTCTCGATAAATAGAGCCACAGAGTTAAGGCTGATGGAAACCCACTGTACTGGCCTTAAATATAAATTTACATCAACTACGCATAAATCTACCAAATTTATCATTGAGATTTATCAGCTTTGCAGTCCACCATTGCTGGAAGAAAGTATTTGGTATCTCTCACAAGAGGAACTGGACATGCTTCAATTGGTGACCTTGATGCCGTGCATGAATCTGGGTTTCAGAAAATTTACCTCCTCAAAAGGGCCGTGTAAATTATCAGATGCTGGCCATGCTTTGGGAGAAAAGCTCTACCCTCCTAATCTGGCAATACAGACACCCACATGAAGCTCCAGCACAAAATTTAGCAGCAAGCGTTGCATGCTCTTTTAAATAACCCTAACCTGCCCTCTGCAGCTCACAGTTTTAGATGCTGATTGTTCATTAATTTTACAAATTTCACCTCATTATAGCACCAACACACTTGTTGCTGGAATAGAATGCTTGAACTGTCTTTTGGGCACAGGCAATTTGGCACGGCCCTTTGGGCTCTAGCTGATTTGGTGCCGGACTTTTGGGCGGTAGACAAAAAATTTTATAAACAGACATTTCGTTCCAAGCTGATTCGTGAGAAATTCATGTAAACAAATGAATTCATAATCATTTGTGCCTATGAATATTTCCCAAAATGCTTAGTTTTAGTCTACCTTGTCAAGGCTCATGGAATACGCCCTACCCAAAAGTAGGGTGATTTATGAGAGATTCAATTGACCATTGTAAACATAGTCCAAATACGTTGACATGTTAGTTAAGGAGATTTTATGAACAAAACTCATAAATATCAAAATTGTAGACACAAAATTATTGATAAAAAGAAATTATAACATTCCAAGGCAATGAAAAAATTATTATAATTAAAACATAATTACACTGAGGAAAATTTATAAAAATGTTTAAGCCTTACAGAAAAAAGTATTTCATTAGATTTCTCTTACATACATCCACTTTCCTAAAACATTATTATAAATATAGGGAGACGACTAGCTATTCCTCCAAAGGTGAAACTTTAAAAAAATTTTAAAACTTTAATGTAAATTTAAAAGAAAATGGATAAACGATGGTCTTTTTCCAAAGAAACAAAGGAAGGAAAAAAAACGAAACACAGCAGCAGCACACCTCCAGTAAACTGAGACCAAGGAATCACAAAGTCAAGGAATTGAGTAGTTTAATAGTAATGAGTGACTGAAGTAAGTTGTTGAGTTGTTTTACTTACTTTGCATATCAGATTTGGCATTCAATTTCGTTCAAGTTGAAGCACTACTATATTTTTTAATCTGGTGAAAATGCACTTGAAAGTGGGTGGTAATTTGAAGATGATTGATTGGATGTAACATGCCCGAATAATATAATTTTATTCCTTTATAAGTACTTGATGATCTGGATGAAGGCTTATTTGATAACCTACATTTCTCCATCAAAAATAGGACCTGGTTAAGGACGACTTCCTCCCGGAGAATGAGGTACTCCACCTGGTGACCTGGGGAAGAAATGAGCCTGCTCACATTTTTTGCTGGCTGTTAGTGGTTCTTCCATCCCTGCAGTAAGACCTCCTTTGATTGGCACATGAGCCATCGAAGGCAAGTTCTACTGGCCTGATCTATGAAGGTCCATCAAGGCCTTCATAACCTCGTGCCCTACATGCCAGATAACCAGAAACCCCAACGAAGTCATACCAGAGGCCCCCATGAAAAAAACATTCCATCAGTAGGAGTTCCTTTCCAAGAGTTCATAAATGACTATTACACGCCCCAGGAGCATATCAAGAGCAAGACTGAAAACAATCATTGCCTCACAATCATCAGTCAATTCACAAGATATCCTGGATCCATTCCCATCAGGAGCGAGAGCTTGAAGAACACAGTGAAGGCACTCACCCAGTTCTCTGGTCATTTCCGTTTCCCCACAATGACTCAGTGATCAAAGGCAACATTTTACATCGAAAGAGTTTCGCATCACCGTGGCCACCCATGGAGTCAAACATATTCACTCGACCCTTATCACCCCGAAAGCCAAGGAATAGTGGAACGTTTCCACCAAGTCCTTAGCTCCACCTTGAAAAAGCTCAAACATGAAGGAGGAGCTACCTGGGAGGAAAACCTTCCCTACTCCCTTTTCGCTATTTGCCAAGCTCCTGTTGAGACTTCAGGGTATAGCCTTTTCGAGCTCTGTATGCTCACTCTGCCCAGGGTCCCCTCGACATCCTGTACGAGGCCTGGGTCAAACCAGCAAAGGCAGACTGGGTGAAGGACCTGCCTGATGTACTGTACAACAAAAACTTGGGCTGCATGGGCAGTCACCCAAACGACAGAGGCCGCGCCTCAATGGTGGGTCAAGCTCAACAAGGAGACCCGAGCCAGATCTTTTAACATCGTATACCAGGTCCTTGTCCTTCAGACTGGAGCCACTCGCCCTCTCAAGACCCAGTTCACAGGCCCCCATTAGAAATAACTGAAAATGGATTAATCCATTCCTGACCACCAGTCATTACCCCAACCATGCCCTTTTATACAAAACTTTACACAAATTACAATTAAATAAGTTCAGAGTTGAATAACTTACCATATCAGAAGCATTTTTTACATTTTTAAATGCTTACTGTATCAAAAAACCGAGTGCCATAGGCTAGGCTAGGTAGCCTATAGGCACTACCAGAATGTACTGCAACAGGTACACATGAAAACTATTGTTAATAATGATAACATTGAAAAACAAACCAGATTCTCACATTAAATTAATAATACAGTATTTATAAACCGAATTACTGTATGTCTGTTATCATAAAATTAAGAAAAATTTCCTAAATTACGTCGGAACTCGGCAGCTTGTGGCAGATATAAACAAACCAGAGCGCCGCCCTGGTGGTGTATCGCGGTACTAATTACATAAACATTCAATACTTATGGTAGATTTCATAGAGTCTACTGGAATAGTGTACAAAATCACTGTAAAACATCTTTCAGTAACACCACCAGGTTTTACAATGCGCTCTGGTTTGTTTATATCTGCCACAAGCTGCCGAGTTCCGACGTAATTTAGGAAATTTTTCTTAATTTTATGATAAGACATACAGTAATTTGGCTTGTAAATACTGTATTATTAATTTAATGTGAGAATCTGGCTTGTTTTTCAACAGCAGCATGTATGGGCTTTAAATGCTTTTAAATAAGCATGGGAAGAACGCCACCAACAACGCCAACTAGCGGCAGCCGCCCGAAACTCTTTTTTCTACAAACATCATATGATTCATCGGGTCGGATTCCAGTTTGTTGTTTGAGCTCCGACGCAAAATTTACTCAACATTTCGTGTTGAAATCCGATTATGTCGAGTTCTAGTACAGTCGAGGACTGAGGTTCTACTGTACAACAAAAACTTGGGCTGCATGGGCAGTCACCCAAACGACAGAGGCCGCGCCTCAATGGTGGGTCTGTAAGGTGTCAAAGAAACGAGCAGGTAAAAGTTACTGCTACTTTATTACAGATCCAGGCAGCTTATATATTGCGGCCGACTGACGCCGGGCGCGAGAGAAATGGAATTGACTGTGACCTGAGGTCGAAACAATAAACAATAATATGCAGTGAACGAGTACAAATTACAATACAAAACATACAGAGCTACAATATGGATACAGTCTTGATGCCTGTGAATGAAGAAACATGTGATACACAATGTGTGACATTCGTATAAATACCATAAAGTAAAAAATGATTAAAATGCGTGACCTGGCACGTTTTAGGCATGACTAATTGAGCTTGAAGAAAATGGGAAGTCACCAAAGAAAACAAGCTCAGCAGAGACTTAATTAATGGCGCCGCGAAACACTATCCTGGCGCCGATGTGGTGACTTTTTACAAATACTCCCCAAGACGCGAGGGACGCGTCTGACTAATCCCTGTATCTGCTGGGGCGCTGAAGGGTGCCGCGGCTCCTTGAAGATAACTGAGGGGCCTCCCGCCTGTGAGGCTGCTGGTTGGGCGGTTCCTTCCTGAAGGCGCGCCTGCGGGGTGAGGGCGTGCTGGAGTGCGTTTGGGCGGAAGGGGTGCTGCGTCGCTGCCGGGACTCTCCGACAGGAAGCGGGCTTTAGCCGGTCTATGGAAACCCAGTCGTTCTTGCCTGGGAGTGCCAGCTGGAACGCCTTGCTGTTCCGCTCCAGCACGCGGAAGGGTCCCCTGTAGGGCTTAGTTAGTGGTGGACGGACGGGCGTCGACTCTGACGAAGACGTGGGTGGCGGATGACAGCTGTGGCGGCATGAAGGTGGTTGCTTTGTCGATGTATGAGCGCCTGCAAGGGGCGAACTTGCGGCCACGTCGCGGAGCCTCTGCAGTGATGGGGAGTGGCGTTCATCCGTCACGAGCTCTCCCGCACCACGAGGGTTCCCCATAGGTTTGTTCAGCTGCGGATGGGGTGCCGTCGGCTCTGGGGCGGTCCTCAACCCGAGGAGGACCCACGGCAGCTGATGTTTCCAGTCCTCGGCGGTGCAGCGGGCCATGAGGGATGACTTTAGGGACCTGTGGAATCGTTCGACCAGGCCGTTGGCGCTGGGTTGCACGCTGTGGTGGTGGGTGCGTGGTTCCCAGCAGTTGAGCCAGGGCAGACCACAACTCGGAGAGGAAAGCGGGGCCCTGTCGGTTGTGATGTGGTCCGGGACGCCGGCGGCTAACCCAACTGGAGAGCAGGGCCTCAGCGCACGCGCTGGCGGTGGCTTCTTGCATGGGTGTGGCTGGGCCACCTAAGTCGAACGGTCTACCACCGTCAGGAGGTATCTGGATCCGCCTGATGGGGAAGGGGCCCGACGACGTCGATGTGGATGTGGCGAAGCGGCGCCCTGGCTGTGGGAACTCGCCTACCCCGACTGCGTGTGGCGACCCACTTTACTGGTCTGGCACTGCAGGCACTGTTTTGCCCAGGCTGTGGCGTCCTTTTGCACCCCGTGCCAGACGAACTTTTTGAAAGCAGTTTGGCCGTGGTCCTGCCGGAGGGTGTGAGAGGCCGTGAATTATGTCGAATACCTGGCGGCGGCGTGAGGCTGGAACCAAGGGCGGGGCTGGCCTGTGCTGATGTCACAGAGCAGGCTGGGGCCTCCCGGGGCGAGGTCACGTCCGCCACTTGAGGGATGTGATGGCGGTGCGGTATGCTGGGGTTTCTGGGTCAGCGGCCTGTTCTCTGGCAAGGTCCTGGTAATCTACACCAAGCTGCACTGCGTTCAACTCGACTCTGGAGAGGGCGTCTGCTACGGGATTTTTCTTGCCGGGGAGGTACCTGACGGAACAGGTAAATTCGGCTATGGCTGAGAGGTGGCGCTGCTGTCTGGAAGACCATGCGTCCCCTGCTTCGTGAAGGCGTGAACCAGTGGCTGGTGGTCTGTGAAGATTGTGAAGGGCGTCCCTCCAGGAGGAACTTGAAGTGCCGAACTGCGCGGTACATCGCGCAGAGTTCCCCTGTCGAAGGTGCTGTAGCGGTCTCTGCGGGACTGAACTTCTTGCTGAAGAAGGCGATGGGCTGGGGGCGCCGTTGATGATTTGCTCCAGAACAGCACCGCAGGCGACGTTACTGGCGTCTGTCGTCAGCTGGAGGGGAGGCCTTTGGGATCCTGGTGTGCCAAGGCGGTTGCCTTGGTGAGGGCGGCCTTCGTCAGGAAAAGGCCTGCTGCTGGCTGGGTCCCCAAGACAGGGACTTGGTTGACCTTTTAGGACTTCCGTCAGGGGGCCGTGGTGTGCGATCCCGGGATGAACCGCCTGTAGAAGTTTACCATCCCAAGGAACTCCTGGACGGCCTTGATGGAGGTGGGTGTCGAACTTGGCTCGGCTGCCACTTTCGATGTAAGAGGGCGGACGCCTGTCGGAGACACCTCGTGACCCAGGAATTCTGCTTTCTGGACGCCGAAGGTACACTTGTCGAAACGGACGACGAGGCCGTTCTCTTGGAGGCGCTGGAGGACTGCTTTGATGTGCCTCTGGTGTTCGCTGTGAGACCTGGAAAATATGAGAATGTCGTCGACGTAGCAGACGCAGAATTTTAGGTCCCCAGGATGCTGTCCATGAGCCGCTGGAAGGTGGCCCCGCGTTCCTCAGCCCGAAGGTGGAGAAGGCGAACACATAGGACCCGAAGGGCGTGATGATGGCTGTCTTTGGTATGTCCTCTGGCGCAACAGGTACCTGGAAATAAGATTTAAGAAGGTCCAATTTAGTGAATATTTTGGCCCGTGAAAGGAGGCCGTGAGGTCTTGCATGTTGGGTAGAGGGTAGTGGTCGGGCTCTGTTGCAATGTTGAGCCGCCTGTAGTCACCGCAGGGTCTCCAGGAGCCGTCCGGTTTCTGCACCATGTGGAGGGGGAGGCCCATGGACTGGAGGCTTTCCTGCAGATGCCCATCTGTTCCATCTCTGCGAATGCTTTTTTCGCCTCCTGAAGGCGCTGAGGGGGGAAGCCTGCGGAACTGCATGTGTCGGGGCCCTTTAGTCACTATATGGTGGTATATGCCGTGCTTGGCTGGGGCCCCGGGACTTGGCGGCTCGGGCTTAAATACCTCAGGGAACTCCGACAGTAGGTGTGCATACTGGTGGGGGGCGACGGCGCTGATGGTGGGTCTGGGTCCCGCCGTTAACGGAGAGACCGGCAGGAGTCGGTATCGAGGAGGCGCTTGCGCCCCACGCCGACTAGCAGGCCGGCGCGCCAGAAAATTGGCCCCAGGAGTGGGGTTCCTACGTCCGCGACGATGAAGTCCCAGGAGTAACTCTGGCCAAGGATGGAGATCGACAGAGCCTGGTGCCGAGGAGAGGATGGGGGTTCCGTTGGCGGCCGTCAGAAAGCGGCCGGTCTGGTGTCTGGTTGCGGTCCTCTCTGGATGCTGGGAAGACCGATTTAAAGGCTCCTGTGTCGACCAGCATCATCCTGCCGGAGACGGTGTCGCGGACGTAAAAACCTACTGTTTTGAGGCCCTGGGTTCTTCGGCTGCCATGGCGGCCTGTCCTGCTGGCCGCTGCCACCCCCCCGTTTTTGAACGGTTGAACGAGCAGGGCGGCAGGCAGTTTCGGGCGTCCTTTCCGAACCACTTGTGGTAGCGACAGAAGCCCGGGACCTCCGTCTGCTGTGGTTCGTGGACGCCTGTTGGCGATGGCGTTGACGGGCTGCTCTACGCCCTCTTCAGGCTGGACGGAGCTGACCGGCTGTGTGGCCGGTTTTAGCCGCTGTGAAGCCTTGACGGAGTCTGAGAGTGTTGCAACCGCTCTATGAGGTCCTCGACAGGCATGGTGTAGGGGTGAGCGATCTGGTTGCGTACCTCCGGGAGGAGTTGGCGAAGGTAGATTTCCCAGAAGCTTATCTCCTGCCGCTTGTTTGTGCCACCCAAGTCTGGTAGTGACAGGAGATCTCGACCATGCCCTGCCGCCTCTTTGAATTGAGGTCGTGGCGTGGATTTATGGCAAGGTCGATAGCACGGCGCCCGGCTTCGGCGATGGGCAGGGAGCAAGCTTCGAGGAGGAACTTTTGTGGTGCTGTATGTGGGTGTGTGTTTCGGTACTCGCGAGATGAGTTTTCTGTACACGTCCTCGGAAGGGCGTTGAGCACTGTGTCGGCCTGTAGGATTTCGTCCGTGAGGTCCGCGATTCTGAAGTGGCTCTCCACTCTGCGCAGCCACATCGATGGGTTCCCTGCGAACGGCGGCAGCTTTACGGTGAGGGCGGCCCGCGATTGTGTTGCCCAGCCGCCGTGTGTTCGGGCGCTGGTGTGGAGTTGCGGGAGGGCCTCGATGCGGGGGCGGGCGGCTGTGATGGGAGGTAGGTAAACCTCCGAGTCCGCGGGGTCCGCGTTTAACTGCATGAAGGAGGGATATCGGCGTCCATGCTCGCTCCTTTGACCCCTTACTGGAGTGGGGTATTTTCGGTCAGTACGCACTTTCGTCGCTGTGTGGTTCCGCTAGTGACGCTGGTGGGGTACGCCGACGAGAGTCAGCACGCTCAAACGCTGGTTACAGCGCCGTGTTTAGGCCGCTAAGAGCGTTTTGGAGAAATCCTGGAGCCAAGACTGAGTCGCCGTGAGTCCGCTAATGGCTTCGGATACCGGGGTCACCACTGTAAGGTGTCAAAGAAACGAGCAGGTAAAAGTTACTGCTACTTTATTACAGATCCAGGCAGTTATATTGCGGCACTGACGCCGGTCCGCGAGAGAAATGGAATTGACTGTGACCTGAGGTCGAAACAATAAACAATAATATGCAGTGAACGAGTACAAATTACAATACAAAACATACAGAGTTACAATATGGATACAGTCTTGATGCCTGTGAATGAAGAAACATGTGATACACAATGTGTGACATTCAGTATAAATACCATAAAGTAAAAATTATTAAAATGCGTGACCTGGCACGTTTTAGGCGTGACTAATTGAGCTTGAAGAAATGGGAAGTCACCAAAGAAAACAAGCTCAGCGGAGACTTAATTAATGGCGCCGGGAAACACTATCCTGGCGCCGATGTGGTGACTTTTACAGGTCAAGTCAACAAGGAGACCCGAGCCAGATCTTTTAACATCGTATACCAGGTCCTTGTCCTTCAGACTGGAGCCACTCGCCCTCTCAAGACCCAGTTCACAGGCCCCCATTAGATAATCGGCAATCGAGGGGCCCTAAATTACCTTGTCTACTGCAGTAAGAGGAAAGCCAAGTGACTCCATATAAACCTACTAAATCCATACCTATCTAGAGAGGACAAGGAGACAGCAGAAAGCCCTCAGGCTCCAGGGGCACTAGTATGCACCATCACCACGATGTCGCCGCCCTCTATGAATTCAGAAGTACTACGCCACCTTGAAGTCATTACTCTAGGGCTAGACAAGCACAAATGTAAGGATGTGAACAAGCTGCTCAGGGCACACCCACAGGCAACCCGAGACCAACTCAGCTGCACCAACATCTTAGAGCACACCATACACCTTCAGGAAGGTGTCACTCCAATAGCTCAAGGATATTATCAAGTCAATCCCAAAAAGGCTAAGAAAATCAAGGAGCAGGTACATCTCCAACTCAAGGTAGGCCTGATTGAAGTAAGCTTGGTCCCTAAGGAAGGAGGGGGAGACAGGCTGTGTATAGACTTCAGGAAGCTGAACGAAGTCACAAAGCCTGAGTCCTACCCTCTCCTGAGGATTGAGACATGCTTGGATAGCCTGGGCATTGCACCCTGCCTAAGCAAAATGAATCTTGAGAAGGGATATTGGCAAGTGTCCCTGTCAGAGGAATTGTGCCCTCTGACTGCCTTCACCATGCCTACTGGGTTCTACCAGTAAAAAATTATGCCTTTCAGCCTCAATAACACCCCTAGCTGTTTCCAGAGGCTGATGAACAAACTCCTGGCAGGAATCAAGAACAGTGCTGTCTATCTTGTCGACATCATAACATATGGCAACACCTGGGAAGAGCACCTGCAAATCCTAAACCAAATCCTTACTGCCCTACGCAAAGCCAACCTGGTAATCAACCTCAAAAAATGTCAGTTCGGCATGGCCGAAATAACATATCTCAGTCACCGTGTGGGAAACGGCAAGCTGATGCTGAAAGATTCTAGCATCTATGTGATTCAGGACATGCCTTACCCAAGGACCAAGAGGGAAGCCTAGCGATTTGTCGGAATGGTGCAGTACTTCCGATGCCTCATTCCGAATTTCGCTGATGCTGCCACCCCTATCACTAACCTCTTCCGAGGGAAGAAGCAGCCTTTTCGGTGCACTCCAGAGTGTGAGACTCAAGAAAAATAGCACTGAATGTCAGGTCCTCCTCAAATAGTCGGCCGTTCTCCAAAATACCCTACTACAAATGACCTTTCTGCATGGCAGTTGATGCAAGTGGCATTGGCACTGGGGCAGTCATGTTCCAAGAAAAGGACGAGGTTTGGCACCCAGTAGCCTACTATTCCAAGAAACTCACACCAGCTGAGGCAAGGTATAACACTACAGAAAAAGAACTTCTGGGCATGAGCTTGGCCATGAAGCAATTTGAGTCCCATCATGCTGATCACAAATTCCCATTGACCATATAAACTGATCATAAACCCCTTAAGTATCTCACAACTTTCTGAAATCAGAATAAGCTCCTGATTACAACTGGAGGATCTAACACATTAAAGGTATGGATAACAAGATTGCTGATGTCTTTCCAGGAATCTTAACTAATGACTGAAGTAATACTGTTACCCTCCCACCCCCCAGCATTTAAATCCTGAGTCCCTGACTCACCAAACCTGTGTAATTACACATGTAGTTGCACACCATGTACTAAGATTCATGCCGCGAGGCACCCATGATGTTAGTGCCGCGTACTTGTATGCAGTACCGCCTAATACTAGTATCGTGGCATTACCTAACTTAAGTTCATGAGTACTTCATTGCATTGCCTCATCAAGGCACACTACTGCATGACTTGGGATTCATGAAGCTAATGTTATAATTTAGTGCATGGCTATTTCTAGAAATTATTTTAGAGATAGTGCTCTAACCCTATTTTATGTTGTTACTCTGATTCATGATATAATAAATCATCGAATACATCTACTTTGAATTTGGTTTAATGTTGACATACAGTAACTGCAAGTTAAATTTAATGAATTAATTTCCAGCAGTTCAGTACTCTGTGATAACATATTTCTTTATAAGTGATGAGTTATAATTTGCAATTTATTGATTTGCAGAGTTACAAATTTCAAGAAGTTAGTGATATTAAAAGGGGAAGGTAAGGAGAGAGAATAGCTTATTCAGTCAAGTTGGCTTATTTGTAGACATTCCCAAGGTGCAGAATGTCAACTTGGTTGGGGAGGTGTAATGAGGGAGACCTCTTCTAAGCCATCTTGCCCTCTAAGTCTTGCAATAATGTGCAGTATAGCCCTCATAACTTGATATTCTTTTATTTTTTATTTTTTTGGATATAGGTACAGTAACATTAATAACACTGCCGACTAACAAAGGCAGGTTTATTGCCCCTTCCTAAAGAAATCTTTCATTCCTCCCCCCTTTGGTAACCTTTTAATCCTCTTCCTTGGCCTAGTGACTGCTCAAGACCTTTCTTCCAGGTAATGCCTTCTGGAGACCAAATCCTTTCTGGAGGCACAGTTGAGCCGCTGAAGGAGATTGATCCAAAAAAGAAAGCAACTGGACCCTTAGCATCTGGGCACCATGTCGTCAGTGCCCTGCCACATGGTCCGGGATACATAGAAAATGGACTGCCAAGCGAATAGACAACACCATCTGAAAGGAAGAAGAAAATAATCCGCCGAGGACTTCAAAAGGCATCGCAAGAGCAACACTTCCTCAGAAACGCCTGGCAGCAGAATCCATACGCTTGCCTTTTTCACAGGGCCGTTTCTAGCTTTGTGGGGGCCCTAAGCAAGATTGCTGTTTGGGGCCCTAGATAGATAGGTAGGCAGGTACTTCATATATCCCCGAGGGTTTTGTCAAACTGTGATGAAGCGATTCCTAGCCCTTTAGATGGTCTACTAAGATGCAAGAAACTATTACACTTCACATTTATTTATTTCACATCTATTTCAAAGTGCAAAGATAATAAAAAACCAACACTTAAAATAATGTGTAATTAACATCACAGTCACACAACTAATAATTCACATTATTCACAGTAACAATGTATTGTCCTCAAAATGTTTGCTTCCTGGCTTTTTTTATTCGCAAAGTCATCAATGATGCCCTCAGATGACACCTGCTTGCCCACCTCATGGTTGATGCTAATTATTGCAAGACCAGTGAGTCGATCCTGTTCCATGGAAGACCTTAGATAGGTCTTGATGAGCTTCAGCTTTGAGTTGAGAAGCTCCTCTCTGCTCAGGCCACAGTCACAGGCAGAGTGCAGGCGATTCTCAGGGCAACCCACAGATTGGGATACAGTTCCTCCAAATGTTTTTTGTGGATAAAGGTGAGGAGCTCAAGAGCAGTCATTTCATCTGAGGGTAACCTTGGCAAGTTTTTGACTTCCACAGCCGGTTCCTTTCCATCAATGTCACTTTCATTTTCAGAGCTTAATGTCATGCAGAGATTGTCACACCGGTTGCTCAGTGCCTGATCATCCAGTTTTTGGAAATTGAGCAGCACTCCAGATCTGTCTCTCACTTCACCCAGTGTTTTAAACCTATCAGTTAAGGATTCAATGGCTGTGTCAACAACAACATTAAAGAATGTTGCTTCTAGCCTCTTCATGGCATCTGCAATGGGCTCATCTGGGACTTCATAAGCAAAGTGCTTTTTTGTACTTCTTAATCTTTTCTCTTTGAGTACAGCCTCTACATTCATTTCCTCACACATGTCTTTAGCAGAGGCCTGAGCTGAAGCAAAGCCAGTTCTTCTGTGATTAGTCAGAGATGTTTTTGCATATCTTCCGTAAGTTTTATTACTAATTTTCCCTAAACTCAAGCACCAATCAGTTTTGAAAACCCATTGTAGCCTAAACCCAACAACATTGTTACATAAACAACCATAGAAGTTAATGGTAACAAGCTTGATTTACATATATCATCATCATTTATAGTAATTTCACACCCTCTGCACATAACAAAAATGGAACAGTCAAGTAATTTATATAATATTTTCACGTCAATATCAGAATTTTCACGACAATATGGACAGGCCATTTTTCTAAACACACCTTCAATATAATCACATTTCATAATACAGTACTTCCCACTGGTTGCGTCAACAGGATTTCCAATGAATACGATTATGTTCTAAAGAAGAAGGTTTTATGGCTGGACTTTCACTGAGGATTTTCTTTTCAGTTTTAAGTTTTGGTTGAATGCTTCACCCCCTGAATGTGCATCCTTTCTGTTGTTTCACTTGTTTCCCTGGCCTAGGCATCTTGGAACAACTGTAGCCTATAACGAATCGAACTAAGTAATGTTACCTGGAAAAACGTAGGAATATAATAAAATCCTTGAATTCAGTCATTCATGGTACCTCAGACTAAATGTAAACAAACTTTCATGGAGACATTGATAAGAAACAACATGCGATACAAAGTAGTTGCTTGGCAATTACTGGCCTTTGGTATGAAATGACTCGAGGACAAACATTTATCTGTCCGAGAAACGTAAACATCGCAAGAAACCACAAAAAATGAGGAAATCCGAAAGTAATAAAGAAATTGCGATCTGTAATGTTTTGACTTAAGTCAAGAACAACCAAGTGGCATTTAAATGGAGGGTGGTATTTAAACATGAGTGCGCACAAACATGCTAAAACCCACTGAAGCTGAAAGTACAATGTCTATAGTATACTATGGGTTGCTTAGCTAGATTTCGGTTTGACGACCATTTTTACCTAAAATATAGGGTTTAGGGTCCCTTAACGGGAATGATGGGTCTAACTAATTATATAGCACAGAAATCTGTAGTGTCAAAAATTGCAATAAATTACACAAATGCTAATAAATGAAAATTTTCATAGGTATACATTTAATATAAGGTGCACATGATAAAATCTTTTAAATTTTAAAATTTTAAATTTGATAATTGCGGGCCTAGGCAATCGCCTAGTCTGCCAATAGTTAGAAACGGCACTGTCTTTTCACCACGCTCCCTTAGAGCCTTGACCCTTCCCACGTGGCTGTTTTGGAGCCTCAGTCTTTTTACAGTGCAAGCCCCTTAAATTCTTACCCTTCATGCTGGTGCTGAAGACGAGATCCCCACCCCTGTTTCCAACGAAAAGGTAAAGTACCAGAAGTGAAGTTTTGAATCAGTCACAAATCTTTCATTCTTCTACTGAAATCTATTTCATTTCCTAAGTGCGATATTCCACAGAGACCTGACTTCTTTAGTGCAGTGACTAAATGTCCAAGATTAACATGTGTTTTACCAGTGCTTAGAATAGGGTTGCTTTCCTGCCTTCCATGTATCCCTCAATTCTCCTAAATTGTGCTACCTAATTTTGTAAGTAACCAAATGCATTCCTGATTGCATGGGGAGCGGCTAGCTATGGAATCAACTGTTCACCCTGTACTTGTGCCATGGTCCTAACCAATGCCCCTCACCCAACTGTGCTCTTTGAAGTGGATTTTTCCCTTGTTCTGTTATTGGTTGATTTGATGTAAATTTAATTGTTTGGCAGGACTCTGTTTTTGCCTGTCTGTTTCAAATTTCCCCATTCTTCTTATTTAATTGTTAATTGTAAATATAAGTGATTTTAAGTGACCTTAAGTGTTTATCTGCAACTTTCCCTGTTGAAGTAAGGCCTTCAGCTTAGACTTTATATTTGTGTTTCACCTGAATCAGCTCTTTCAGTCAGATTTGAGCGTTTCCATTGTAAGTTCCACACCCCTCAGTGTAAAACTTTAATATCGACGTCCATGCTCAGGATTTACAGTCCCTTCTCAGGTAAAAATTTAATATATAAGGGATTTTGACAAAGGAAAATCTATTTCTGAGGAAGGTCCTGTGTCACCCGGTGAAATTCCATTACAGCACGAATTTCTAGGTATAACATTGCTAGATATACCAGAGAAAAGAGCTTTCAGGAAAGCTGGGGTTACTACCCCCAGTCGAGCGCCTTCTAGGAAGACGCCGGTATAAAGAAGGGTGAGTGAAATACCACTACCACGGAAACCTACTCGAAAGATCTCTCCCTATCAAAATCCCCGAACAGAGCGGTGAGCCACACAGCCCCTACACTCAACACCCGCCAGGACGGCGACACCAGCGCCACCTACCTCATTCCATGCTAGCATTAACCCCAGACTTGGCATGTGCAAGTGGGGGGGAGTACTAGGTGATCCAGGGAGGGTCACGGGTGACACGGGACCTTCTCAGAAATAGATTTTCCTTTGTCAAAATCCCTTTTCTGAGTCCAGTCCCGTGTCAGCCGGTGAAATAGTGATAGAGAATCATGCCAAGGCTGCAACTACAAGGAAAAAAGGGGGGGTAATCTGAAGAAAAAGGCAAAAATTTTACCAAAATAATTTTAATCAAGTAATCTCTTCCATGTAGCAAGAATACTAAGACTAAGGCATACTAAATCTAAGGCACATCAAAAAACTTAATACTATGAAACGTGGGGAGGTCCCCGGCACGACGGGGAAGAAGCCCCAAAAATCTTAAAATTACTTAAAGCAAGGTGAAACATGAAATGTGCACAAAATAATAGCAAATACAACCTTAATACTATACACGTAAACTTAGGCTAAACACGTAAGAGACAAGATCAATGAAAATTAACACATACAGAACATATACATATATCTGGGGTACGTGGAGCCAAATAAAAACCGTCCAGTACCCCATAAGAAAAAACAAACATGGCATGTCAGATTACACTTTTCCATCAACAGATACAAGATACATCAATATGAGGAGCCAGGCAGTGAGGTATAATCAACCAGGAGAATAAGCAGATAAGTAAATGAGGCAGGCGGGCGGGGGGGAAAGGAAAGGATAAGGATATGATTAATTAAGGTGGGGAGATGACACTTCCCACTGCTATGGTAGAAAATTTCAGGGCTTCGAGCGATTTTAAATAGTGGCGTTTAAACACTAGAGGTGATTTCCAACCCGTAAATTTAGATAACTCTGAGAAGTCCATATTATGAAAGTAATTAATGGAAGTAGCAACTGCTCGAATATCATGAACCTTAGGAACTGAATCTGGGTTGGCCTGTTTAATGAAATATAGAATTTGTTGTCTTATAGCATTCAGTGAAAGAGTACCACCTTTCTCCCTGATAAAAAGAGGACCCGACTTACTCTGTGGAGTTCTTAAAAGGTAAGATTTAAGTGTATAAACTGGACATAAAGACTGGTCTTGAGGAAGGGGCACCACCTTCCAAGGAGACCACCTGTCCTGTGGGTCTTCGTTCTTAGCTAAAAATCTAGGGTCAGGGGAAAGGAGGACCTCTCCAGACGGGAGGAAGTTCACAAAATTATCACCTCTAGTGAGAGCCGACAGCTCTGAGATTCTAGCACCTGAAGCCAAGCTAATCAAAAATAAAGTCTTCCTTAACAGATCCTGATAAGAGCAATGAAAGTTATCCAACTCTGATGCTAACTTAAGGACGTCATTGAGAAACCACGTAACAGACTGTGGGCGTGATACTGGTCTCAGACGAGCGCATGCTCTGGGGATAGATGAAAATAGGAATCTGTAAGGTCGATTTTAAAGCCGTAAAGAAATACTTTCTTCAATGCTGACTTGACTGTGGTAATAGTGGCCGGAGCAAGGCCTTTCTCAAACAGTGATCTAAAGAAGGAAACTCCTAAATTAGCTGTCATGATTTTGGCTTCAGATGCTTTTAGGAAGGAGGCTAATTTTTTGACTGCTGAGTCATACTGTCTAAGAGTAGAATCTCTTTTATCTGATTCTAAAAACAGAGTGTTGACAGGGTCAATGTTCGCTCCTTTTTGGGCTGCGAATTTTATAAAGTCCATAAAACTAGGGCATTCTGAATCCTTGAGGAAGCTGACACAGTCTTGGTTTGTACTGTCTGGGTCAGAATGGGCTTGGGAATCCGAAGGCTTCGTAATCCCAGTTCCTGAAGAAGAGGGAACCAATTGCTCTTCGGCCAATAGGGGGCTACTAGGGCTGGTTGACCTTTGAATGTCCTGAGTTTGTGTAATACTTTCAGCAGTAAATTTATTGGAGGGAACAGATAAATCTTCTCCCAATTGTTCCAATCTACTGTCATTGCGTCTGTGGCGTACGCCTGAGGGTCCAGGTTGGGGGCCACATAACAGGAGCTTGAAGTTGCTCTCCGTTGCGAACAGATCCACTTGGGAGGCCCGGAACCCGGCGGCAAATCCATTTGAAAGATTCCACGTCCAGGGACCACTCCGTCTCCAACGGAGTAGTCCTGGACAGGGAATCCGCCACCACGTTCGTACCCCGCTAGGTGGGTGGCTGACAGGTGCCAGCCGTGCTTGTTCGCCAGGGAGAAGATAGCAACCATTACTTGGTTTACTCGACCTGATTTGGAGCCGCCCCTGTTGATGCAATGAACTACCATCATAAGCTGTCCAATACCAACCTGATATGAATCCGGTTGGGGGCGGATTTTCTTCAGAGTTAGAAAGACCGCCATAGCTTCCAGGGTATTTATATGGAACTGCTGAAACATTGTGGACCACGTTCCTTGTACTTTCTGTTTTGGTGAATATCCCCCAGCCGCTTAGGGAAGCGTCTGTGTGAACAACTAGTGCCGGAGGGGGAAATTGAAGCGGAACTGTTTTGGACAGGCCTCTGACTGAGGTCCAAGGCCGCAGTCTTGTCTTTAAGATTCGAGGAATAGAGGAGACCTTGTCTCTGAGCTTGACATTGGCTCGACTCCGCCACACTCTGTTTATGTCTTTTAATTTCGCTTTTAAGAGCAGGTCTGTCACTGAGGCAAATTGAAGAGACCCAAGGACTCTTTCTTGGGATCGGCGGGATGCCGATGGATTTTTGAGGAATCTCCTGGTGAGAGATGCTATCTCTTTCCTCTTGGGAGGCGGAAGAGATAGCGTGTGAGATGACAGATCCCACTGGAGACCCAACCACTGAAACCGGGACTCCGGAGACAGGCGGGACTTCTCTCTGTTCAGTTGAAAACCTAGCGACTCCAGGAAATTGATGACTATGGACGTAGCCTTCTGACACTCCGGAACTGTTGGTGCCCAAATTATCCAATCGTCTAAATATGCTGCTAGGGATATCCCTCGAGACCGGAGTTGTTGTACTACCGTGTCCGCCAGCTTTGTGAATATCCTGGGCGCAATGTTCAGACCGAAGGGCATGACCCTGAAGGAGTAGGCTTGATTCCCGAGTCTGAAACCGAGGAACTGAGAGAAGTTCCGCGCAACCGGACGTGATAATAAGCGCCTGAAAGATCGATAGAGGTGGTGACGGCTCCACGCGAAGTAGAGTCCGTACCTGAGCTACCATAAGCATGCGAAATTTGTCGCATTTTATGTAGAGATTTAGACGCGACAGATCCAGGATCACTCTTTGCTGATCGGAGTCTTTTTGGGAACAGTGAATAACCTGCCTTGAAACTTGAGGTGCCTTACTTTCTTTATTGCTCGTTTGTTGAGCAATTCTGTCACGTAATCCTTTAGGATTGATGTGGGTGGCTGGTAAAACCTGGTTAGAGGAGGAGGGTTTTGATCCAGCTCCATCCTAGTCCTTTGGACACAATGCTGTGTGCCCAAGGGCTGAAGGTCCATTGGTCCCTGAACCAAAACAGGCGACCGCCTACCTGTGTTCTCTCAGTGGGAGGGAGCGGGTTTATTCCCCTACCACGTCCAGGTCTTCCCCCTTGGGGTGGTGTTGGGCTTCCCTCTGTGAGGACTTTGCCTCTTCCTCCCTTGCAACCCTATTAAGGCCGTGAAAGTAACCACGGCCCTCATATGTGGGGTTGTACGCCGGTGAAGCCACATAGGAGGGTGCAGCTGGTTGGACCAGCACATACTGTTGGGGATGAGCCTTGGAAGTAGAAGGCTGTGCTACTGCCGAGACCGGGACGGCTTGGACTACCGCCTGATGGTGGGGCCTCTTATGCCTCCTGAAGCGTTTGCCTCCTCTCGATTGGGGGCTGGCCGATTCTGGGGTCTTGCGCTTATAGGCAGAAATGCCCCAGCGAGAACGAAGACTCTGGTTGGCCCGTGTAGCCTCGGCCATAACGTTTGTGACCTCCTCTTCAGGGAAGAGGTTAGGTCCCCAGATCGAGCTTTTAACGAGCTTGTTAGGCTCGTGGCGGATAGTAGCATCGGCAAAGATGAACTTCCTACATTCCAGTCTGGCCATGATAAACTCGAACAAGTCAGACTGGAAGCCAGCCAGCAAGGATTTAGCCAAAACTTGGAAGAATGGTTCGTCCGAGCAGGAGACGGCAGTAGCTTCCGTAAGGCATACGGAGTTCAAGGACCGGGCTAACTTAATCCGAGCATCAAACTCCGCCTTCAATAAAGCTTCCGGCAGCTTGGGGAGCTGCTCACTGAATTGCGTGGAAGCGCAGAAGGGGTCCAGCTTCCCGACAGTGAAAGTGGACGGGGCGTCCACCCAGAACTCATTACTTCCTGGGAATACCAGGGAAGTAGGGTCTGTCTCTCTTAGCTGTGGTAACGGATTACCATCGAAGCACGCTCGGGCCGTAGCCAGAGCGACTTTGTCCAAGCAAGGGGTGGGTAGGTTGTCTCCCAGGGCGAACATAGTAAAGTTGCCCTTGAAAGGAGTCAACTTCGTATTGTCTGCCTGCCACTCCGTCAGAGTGCGCAGAAGAGCCGACTGAGCTTGGTCCCTAGGGACGATGACAGTCTCCTAGGAACCTTGTCTGACCGAATCCAAGCTTCCTCTGTAAGCCTCACGAAGCCTGGGTAAGGGGGCAGGAGATCGGGGGGAAGAACTCCAATTCCTCCAACCGCCTCGTGCCAAGACCATCAAGTGTCAGCTTGCCATCATGTTGATGGCCCGGAGTCTGGCGCCAAGGGTTACCGACATCGAACGCGTGGAGGTCCGCAGTGTCGGGGATAACATACTGTGGTTCGGCTGGGGGTGGGTGAGCCATTCCCGCCAGTATGTTATCATGACTGGCCAACTTCTCAGAGATTTTATTAAATCTCGTATCTAGGTCCTCTGTAAACCTCTTATAGAGCTGATTTGCAAAGGCCTCCTGCGTCGAAAGCAGGTTGGCGAGGAGGACTTGGTTTTGCAGCCCTCTTACTCGCGCCTTTGCCGGAGGAACCAGACTTGCTCCCGGAGGCTACAGGTCCTGAAACCTTAGCCTTCGACGGGGAAGGGCGATGCCTTCTTGGAAGTCGAGACTTGTAGCCCTTCGCCTTCCATGAAGTCTTCAACTTCAACTTGGGGATAGCAGACGGAGCTCTATCACCCAAGGAGGAAGACTTCACGAAACCTGCAAAAGAAGAGATGGATGAAGCAGGGGAGTCAAATAAAGGGGGCCCGCCCAACAACCTCACTTACCTCACCACTTACCACCTGGTCCTGCTCTGTGTTCATCGGTTCCAGGTTAAGATCCAAGGCGGCTACATCCTCCGAGACCTCAGCGTAGAGGATATCCACTTGGGGTGGCTGGGTCTCATCCTGGATTTGCTGGATGATAGGGGTGGCAAGATCTTCAGGCACTGCGGCCGCCACCCGTGCGCCGGGTAGAGCAAGTCCTCAACCTGGCGTCGAGGACGTAGGGCTTCCCCGACGGAACGTTCCTGCCAAACCCAGCCACCCAGGCCCGGAGGGATTCCAAGGCAGACTTCTTGGAAGCTTCGTCCGCCTGAAGAAAACCAACAATTAGCTAAGAACGAAAACCAGTCCGGGAACCTCATAAACAATATACAATATGAGGAGCATAAAGCGGGAGTAAAAGACTGTCACTTACCGACTCATCCTGGACAGTTGTGCAGAGAGCGGCAAACCTCACAACCATCGGGGTGCCAGACAACCAGGTCATCCAGTCGGACCGCACAACCAGCGTGGGTCCGCATACTATGTGACCGTAGGGTTGTTGGAGGGAGGCGGTACACCCCGCTCCTCACAGCGAACAGTCTGTAAGTAGAAAAGTACATGAACCTCCCACCCTAAGCAATCTAAAGCCAGCAAGGCCGGGAAACTCAACTACAACCGAATACTCCGGCGGAGAAGAACTCCCTTATCATAAACTGGGCCAATAAGCTCTAAATTACACAGAGTGGAAGGTAAGAGGTTTTCAGACCCGAGTACTCCGGGAATGAAGGAAAGAGAAACCAGGAACTAACCATAAGGGCTGCCAGTAAAATAACGGCGGAGCCCCCTGGCATAGGACCGGACTCACGATATATATAATATAAAAGGAGAGTACTCCTGTAGATAAACAGACTTATCTAAAAACAATAACAAAAATAATAACAATAACAAGTGATGGTAAAAACTCAAGAGAACGGAGGGATCCGCTCCTTATATAATGAAAAATCTTCCGCCCTTACTTCCCCCGGAGGAAAACAAGACGGGTAAAATGCTCGTATGTTCATAACATAGGCTGAAGCAATTATATTTTATCAGATCAACGTAACTGACGGGAGACGAGAGGAATGGGTAGTGACTCGAACACGCTCGAGTAAAACAAACCACCAACCCCAATACAGCGATGCTAGGGACGATATGGGAGGGAGCGAATCCCTCTACCAACAGGAGGAGTCCCTGAACTCGGAGAAAACGCCATCTAGCGTCACCCGCGCGAGTAGAGCAAGGCTGGAGAGAGGAGGGGGGGGAGGGGGAGGAGTAGGCTACCAGGAAGGAACAGGAGACGGGGAGAAACATATCACCCGCTCAACTGCATCCTACCTCCAAGACAATGAATCTTGGAAGGGTAGTCTACTACTGGAAGCAACGTGGTACCCTTCCCGACTCCTACCTAGGCGAAGCCTAATATGGACCTAACCTAGTATAGGCTAGGAAAAAGGAGTGCAGGAGTTACAGAAGGGAGGAGGAAGCAACAGGGAGAGAAATTTTGTGCCGAGAACCAACCGGGATCGAGAATGGCGGGCAAGGGGGCGACTAGCCTAGAGGAAACACATCCAAAGAACTCGATTCCCCCCAATTGGAGGAAGAGAACTAAGGGGCTCACTCTGCCCACCGAAAAACGACCCCGGAGGAAACAGCAACCAAAACTCCCTCAACCTGAACTCCCCACCCAGGGCAAGGGGATGGAAGCAAACAAGCCTACTCCACAAAATAACCATCACACATAAAGAATGGAACCAAAATGTGCTCAATAGAGAGCGTAGCCTACCTCGGGGAAGCGGTTAGATCTGAGGCTGCCGCCACCACACCGAGGTAAACCACCCAATAAAATAAATAAAATTAAAACAAAAAGAGAGCACCATCTTCAAGCAAAAATTAATTAGCCTAGCAAGACCAAAAATAAACAGGAACCCAACCTGGAGGGGGGGTACCTAGACGGGGCATCACCCTCACAAAGGCCGATAGGCCAATTGAACGTAATTCATAAGGGGGGGAGCCACCGCAAGGAACCACCAGGAAGGGAACCAAGGGGGCAAAATCTATCTATAACGACGAGGAGACAACTCCAACTGAAAAGAACAGAAGGAGTCGCCATGATTACCGACATGGCTGGCGGGGACGCCGTGGCTTGGCATAATAAGATCTCAATATTTATGAAAATACTAGACCGTAACAGCCAAAAATAGAACAAAACCCCACAAGAAGATGGTACTTAACTTAGAGATGGTAAAATCTGCTCGACGCCATCATAGATGTAAGAAAATCCAAATAAAAGGAAGACGAGCACACAAAAGAAACGGTGAATTCACGTGCTAGAAAATGGAATGAGGTAGGTGGCGCTGGTGTCGCCGCCCTGGCGGGTGTTGAGTGTAGGGCTGTAACGGCTCACCGCTCTGTTCCGGGGATTTTGATAGGGAGAGATCTTTCGAGTAGGTTTCCGTGGTAGTGGTATTTCACTCACCCTTCTTTATACCGACGTCTTCCTAGAAGGCGCTCGACTGGGGGTAGTAACCCCAGCTTTCCTGAAAGCTCTTTTTCTCTGGTATATCTAGCAATGTTATACCTAGAAATTCGTGCTGTAATGGAATTTCACCGCTGACACGGGACTGGACTCAGAAATATATATATATATATATATATATATATATATATATATATATATATATATATATATATATATATATATATATATATATATATATATATATATATATATATATATATATATATATATATATATATATATATATATATATATATATATATATATATATATATATATATATATATATATATATATATATATATATATATATATATATATATATATATATATATATGATGATTATTATCACTTTTGTACGTGATTCATTTATCACACATTACCACAGGTGAAAAATAAGAATGGGTGTGTAGGTCCTGACCGGTTTCGACTTTATTTCCAAGCCATTGACGATGGCTTGGAAATAAAGTCAAAACCGGTCAGACCTACACCTCGCTTTCTATTTTTCACCTGTGGTAATGTGTGATATATATATATATATATATATATATATATATATATATATATATATATATATATATATATATATATATATATATATATATATATATATATATATATATATATATATATATATATATTATATATATATATATATATATATATATATATATATATATATATATATATATATATATATATATATATATATATATATATATATATATATATATATATATATATATATATATATATATATATATATATATATATATATATATACAGGCAGTTACCGGCAGGCTCGGTTTTACAGAGCTTGTCTAGTGATGAAAATCAGCAATTTTTCAACACCGAAAATCACTGATTTCTGCTTATCAGCACCGATACATACCTAACAGAGGCACCAATAACAAAAATCGGCAATTTTCAGTTATGGCCGATTTTCGGTTATCATTATGCCATCAGAATGGAACCCTGCTGATAACTGGGGACTGCCTGTATATATATATAATTATAAATATATATATCTATATACATGTATATACATAAATTTATATATATAATATATATATATATATATATATATATATATATATATATATATATATATATATATATATATATATATATATATATATATATATATATATATATATATATATATATATATATATATATATATATATATATATATATATATGACATGATTCTTGGTCATATAAAGGTTCTACCAGTACACTTAACACAAGTGTATTTTCGTTAATGGTTACACAGGGCGTGTTCCTAATTATTACACTACTTAATTATGCAATTATAGTCAGAAGGTACTCTGAGGTGACAAGCACTGATCACTGTCTTAGAGATGTGTCCCAACCCATCGACTGCTAATCCCCTACTGCCTATTAACTTTTCAAACTGAACTTGCTTAGGTCATAGACCTCAGCTGATTGGTCTCTTATAATCGAAAGGAACCAATAAGGGTCTTCGATGTATGGCACTCATTTGAATTGCCCACGCCAAACCCCAACGATCGTATGGCATTCGATGAATCAGCAGTATCTGTTCATTACTCTCAGATCACAAATACATACAAGCAACTAGCAGATTTTCTGTTGTGTCTCAAACTTGAATTTCTATATAAATCAGTTCACCACTCCCCCCTAAAAGTTCTACGTCTTGCAGAACTCACAGCACTATTTTTTTTTTTTTCAACTAGTTTCTCTGCTATTTGTGCACTGGCATTTGAGTACCTTACCGCCTGACATTTGTTATCAATAATTCATGCAGAAAAAAAACTAAAACTTAGCAAGCCAGGGTCAGATTGCATGGTTACTACTGGCAATTTACAGTGTTATGAATTCCATGCATCACATTGCTATGATTTTTTTAATAAAAAAAAGAGAATTATATAGGATCAATGGAATAATAATGTTTAGCTCCACACATTAACACACAGTTTTCTTAGAATTGGAGCTTAATAACCTGCAGTTCAAACAATAAAACAAGACAAAAACCAATTTTTTATCAATCATCAAGACTAAATAATTTTGTAAAAATCACAGAAATTAAATAAAAAGAACAAATGACCTCAAGTAGACATGAATAAAATCAACCACAAAGAATTAAATAAAAGAATATAGACTGTAAGTACACAGAAATGTTTATGATGTTTTCTTTTCACAACAGAACATGACACCAATACTTGTAACCTTCGTCCGTATGTGCATTGGGTGCACCATTAATGATCCCCAGACATGCCTGCACATCATCTTCACTCTCCTCCCCAAGATAGCCAGGCAGTCCCGGAAAAGGGGATACTGGCTAATTCAGGTGCCACATCGAGGTATCTTCTTTGACGGGATGCATCTGTGATAGGTGGTACTCGCCTTGGACACTGGTTTTAATGTGCTGGATCACTGTGGTGTCGTTTTTAATTTCTTTCACATGATACGGTCCTAAGTAGGCGGGTTTGAGTTTACGTTTCCTCGGTTGCAGCCTTTTTAGATAGATTCTGTACCCTATTTGTATCTTAGACATTTGTGTGTGGAACTGCCAATCATATTTCGTCTGATACTTTTCACTGGCCCTCAACAGAATCATCTGCATTGTCTGAAATACTATTCAGGTAAGGTCACAGAACATCACCCAGTATTGTTCGACATTATATAGCGGTAAAGTTCTAGGGTCCATGATCACAGTCTATGGCAATGAAGGGTCCTGTCCATAGGCTAAAAAATACGGAGTATCTCTTATGGAGCCGCTATATGCCATATTAAGTGCAAGTTCCGCCATTGGCAACATCTCTACCCACTGATCTGGACTGTCTGCTACTAGATATTTCAAAATATTTGTTACACCTCTATTATGGGATTCAACTAACCCATTGGCTGAAGGCCTGCCTGGCTATCTGGGGGAGGAAAGTGAAGATGATGTGCAAGCATGTCTGGGGATCATTACTTCGTTAATAAATTCACGTCCATTGTCACTGATTAATGTATGGGGACTGCCGAACTTCACTATGAGTGAACTGAAGGCTCTGGCAACCAATATCACCGATTTATTCACCATCTCACACGTGTGTGTATACCATGTGAACTCATCAACCATCACACACATACCTGAATTGCCCGTCCCCTGGGGGGAAGGGTTCCACAACGTCAATGTGTACTCTAGCAAATTTGATGGCTCCACTGGCCATATTCAAGCCTTCAGAATAATATGTCAATGGTTTTTCATGGTATTACAGACGGTGCACTGAGAGATGAATTTTTCAATGTCTTTTTTCATCCCTACCCAAAAGAAGGATCCTCCTGCCCTCCTAAGGGACCTTTCTATACCTATATGTCCTGCATAGGGACTTACATGTATCATGTGGATGCCTTCCTCTACCAAAGAGGGAGGAAGGACGATGCAAGATTGGATATCGTCCATTCGCTTCCCATATTTACAAAATAAGATATCTCCTTCTAGGAAGAACATATCTTTGGGCACCATTAGGAAATCGGGAAACTCATTACTCATGCCCTTGTGTAAGCCTTAACATGTTGATTCCATGGTTTGGATTTCTGACCCCTTATCACCTCTTCCACACTCCAACCACACAAATCAATCACACACTCTCTCTCACTCCCAGGGCATTCACTTGCTGGCCCCCCTGGCAGATCAGCCCTCTCATTCTCACAGCAGGTTCGACTCGTATCCCTTCTCTCTCTCCCTAACTCTTGAGTTGCTGAGTTATTCCCACTTTCTACATCAGGTGCCTCTGAGGCATGCAACTGTTTCTTTCGCCGTGGTTCCTCTCTCTTTGCTGCTCGGGTTGTAACTCCCATTATGGCACTCCTGGACAGAGTATCAGCTACTTTATTTGTTTTCCCTGCTATATGTTCAATCCCCACAATATCAAACTCTAAAAGCCGCTTGATCCAGTGAGCCTGGCGAGTGGTTAAATCCTCTTTCTTGAATAGATCTCTGAATGGGGGATAATCTATTTATTTTGACTTTATTTCCCAGCAAAAAGTAACATCTCTCCAGCATCCATAGAATCACCAATGCCTCACTATCAAAGGTACTGTAATTCTTCTCTGCCCCTTTTAATGCTCATGTTGCAAAACAGATTGGTTTTTCATACCCTGCATCATCAACTCGAGAAATTACTCCCCCAATAGCTATACTGCTCATGTCGGTGGTTACTAGAAATGGTTGATCAAACATTGGATAAGCTAACAGTTCATTACTAGTGAGTGAAATCTTTAATTCTTGAAAAGCTATTTCTTCCTCTTGGCCCCAATGAAAATTCAACTGTTTCCTCAATGAATCTAGTGGTCTTGCTATTTTGCCAAAATCTTTTATGAATTGACGATAGTAGCCTGCAAGCCTGCAGAAGCTGGCTACTTCTTTTGCATTCTTCGGATGGGGAATTCTTTAATTGCTGCTACTTTATCTGCACGAGGCTTAAGGCCTTCAGATGTTATGATGTGCCCAAAAATTCAACTTCTTGCTTAAAAGAATCTACATTTGGTTAGATTAATTTTCATACCATGTCACTTTCAAGCTTCTAAGACTTCAATAATGATCTTCTTATGTTCTTCTACTGTAGTCCCTATTATGATTGTCATCTAAGTATACAAACACGCTATGCCCTAATAGCAAAGCTAATACGGACATCATAACACGTGAAAAATGGGCAGGAGCGTTCTTTGCTCCAAAAGGAAGGTAATTATATTCAGACAATTGATCATTAGCTATAAAGGCTGTCTTTTCTTTGCTATTCTCGTCTATAGGTATTTGATGATAACCTGACTTTAAATCCAAGGTGGTAAAGAATTTACTATCTCTGACCATAATCAACAATTCTTTGATAGAGGGCAATGGAAATGCATTGTCTTTTGTGGTACTATTTAACTTTCTATAATAAACACATAGCCTAAGAGAACCATCCTTCTTTTTAACCATCGCGAGGCCCATGGAGATTCACTTCTCTAATTGTTCCTTCTTCCCTTAATTTATTAATTTCGTTCTCCATTTCCTGCAGATAACAAACTTGAATTCTGTACAGCTTAGATCTTATGGGTGGTTGATCCCTGGTCTCTTTAACAAAAGGAAAATTCTGCCTTGGGTTTCGTCGCCAATTTCGATTACATTTTGATAACTTTCTATAATTTCCTTGACAATATTTTGATAAGTAACAGGGGTAGACCCACCAGCTGTTTGCAGGAGTCTGCCTAGACATTCTTCACCGTGACCCTGACGCATGCTACTCAAGGTCACAGGTGTGTGAGAAGCATCTACTATTTCACAAGGTTCAAGGTCGTATATCAACCCACTGTCTA
The DNA here is from genome assembly GCF_040412425.1 of Macrobrachium rosenbergii. Classification (NCBI taxonomy): domain Eukaryota; kingdom Metazoa; phylum Arthropoda; class Malacostraca; order Decapoda; family Palaemonidae; genus Macrobrachium; species Macrobrachium rosenbergii. Next base: position 2,088,107 of record NC_089746.1, read on the forward strand.
ATACAATATGCTGATCGCTAATGTTGATAAATGGCACATTAACCTCGCCATGCATTGCCTCACTCATACCAGGAATGATGAAATCTTCCCATTTGTGATGGGGTCTGATCATAACTAAGGTGCCTTCTGGTAAGTTCTGTGCGGGTGTCACTGTGAGAGATGAGAGGGTAGTGACACGTCTCCCGCCTCTGAGGCAGCTGGGAACTTTCCTCCCACCACCCTTCGATCTTAGGGAGACTCGTAGGCACCTCAGTCTCTCCCCGTCTGTGAGGATTCGTTGTCCTTTTAAACATACTTCGATCCCCTTCCTGTCTGCGCCAGCTAGTATTATTTTGTTCCTATCCACAAAATCGATTCCTAAAATAACTGAAATTCCTTCTACTGGTAATGCTGGCACTATATAGATGGTATGTGTCACTACTTGCCCATTGATGGTACCTGTTGCTTCACATCATCCGGGTTACCATCTGATGGCTGCCTGCTGTACTTAAAACTAAACAACCTTTCATAGGCTGCACTGACCTTGTCACTAGGTGTTATTCTAACAAAGACGCACTTGTGCCAGTGTCGATCAACACCCTTCCCTGTCGCTCTCCTACCCATATTTGCACAATTGGCACTGCGGCTTCCTTCGTGGATTGAGGGCAGCCGATAGGCTCTTGCATTACCTTCCCTCCTGGCACCTCAACGTTCAGGTAGGGGCAGCGACAGTTGGTGGAGGGCTCTCCACTACTTTTCAGGGGTTGGTTAACTCGCCCCCACTCCCCAACAGACGTTCCTTGTTCCACCGGGGGCACAGTCATTGTTTGGACCTGATGAGAGTGGGTATAGCCGGGGGTCCTCCCGACTCCTCCTCCATGCCATCTTTCCCTTCCTCTCCTTGGTGCAGGGGGAGTGTTGTTCCACTGGCTGTCGTCTTTTTTTGAACAAGCAAGTGTTCACGAGGTGGTCTGTTGCATTGCATTGAAAACAACATCGCGGCTCAGTGAGAGAGGGGCACTTGGCCCTCATGTGGCCATCCCTTCCACACCTCCAGCAACGGTTAACTGCCTTATTCCTGGCTGGTTTCCCCTTGCCTCTTCGAGGTTCCTGGGTGCTTGATCATACCCCCTGGATGGTGGGTGGGACTGGCTGAGGACTCGCTTGGTCAGGTTGTTTAACCATTGCAACAAACAATTGGGAAGTGGCCTGCCCCCTCCCCCTTGCTTGTTGGCATTGTTCTTGGTCTAACAGGAGTTGTACCTTCGGCAGCACGACTTGTAAGAGCCTCTCGATGTCAATAAGAAACCCCACTTTGGAGGTGGGAAGAATTCACTTCAGCATGCACCAGCAGAAGGCTTCTTTTCCTTCTACAGTCTGGTCACTTTCAGGAGTGAGGGACTCATAGTCTTCAACGACATGATTACAGAATGCTGAGATCGACTCCCCCACCCCCAGTGTGGGGTCATAAGCTTCCATTAGCTCTAACTTCTCCTCTCAATGTAGGGCTTACTGCTGAGTGAGGTGCTTTTTAAAAGTACCCCAGTCTGCTGAGTAACTGACGTCCCAACTCCTGATTTACCGTACTGCATTCCAGATCACTTTTTGTTTTTTTTGCACAATTTTTTCTCTATCTGTCCACCCTACTGTGATGTTTTCCATACACTTTATGAGGTCTCGATCAAAAGGAAACCTTCACCAGTGAGTGTGTTGTCAAACTCAGGCACTGATCCATGTAACACTGCCAGTTTTTTCTATTTTCTCGACAGATCGCACTTGTGGGGACGACACGACATTAGCTGAAATTATGGGTGGGTCAACGGACTTTTTATTTTGTATTTCATTTGTTAATTTGTGTAGCTCTTTTAACGTCATTGGATAATTGTCTTTCACACTGTCCTGTTCCTTGGCACTGTTATTGTTAGCACTGGTACTGCTAGTATTGGCACTCCCGCTGTCGCGCGCCAATTTTCTTCGAGTTTGCATTGTTTATTTAACCTCCATAATCACGCTGTTAATTATTATGTACTGGCTAGACCCCATGACTGACATCAAAAATATGAAATGATTCTTGGTCATATAAAGGTTCTACCAATACAAATGAAATGCATAAGATACAACTAACGCATGCATGTGTATTTTCCTGAATAGTTACACAGGGCCCTGTTGCTAATATTACGCTACTTAATTATGCAATTATAGTCCAAAGGTACTCTGAGGCGACACACGCCAATCACTATCTTAGAGACGCTCCCCAACCCATCGACCGCTAATCCCCAACTGCCTATTAACTTTTCAAACTGAACTTGCTTAGGTCATAGGCCTCAGCTGATTGGTCTCTTATAATCAAAAGGAACCAATAAGGGTGTTCGATGTAAGGCGTTTATTTTGTCATAACCTTTGAACTCGATAGCATTGTTAACAAACATAACATAAGTTTGGGAGAGAAATGTAGGTTATTAGAGATTTTTCCACCTGGATAATTAAGTGACAATATGATATGTAATGATATTATTTAGACATGATACATTCAACCAATAATCGTCATGTAAAGACGTCAGAAGTCTTCTTTTCCCATTAATCACAATCATGTATTGCATCTATCAACGCTGTGAGAATCTCATGTATATATTTGTATGTAGAATTTCCTGGCCTTTTCTCCAATATATATTTTATCAATGTATGTTCATTATGTCTCTTATTATTGCTATTTGATTGCCTGTTAACAAACACAAATTGCTCTCACTCAGCGTGGGGGTCACGGTAATCGAAGGTCGGGCACTTCGTTTCTGTCCGCACGCTGCTATGTATACCTTTCCCCAGGTAAAGAAATTAGTCAGTACCCAGTTCTGTCTCTTTGATCTCACAGTCAAGTTACCGCCCACTTTCAAGTGCATTTTTGCCAGAATAAGAAAAAATAGATTGTAGTTTTGTTATTTCCAAATATGTTTGTCAACTCCTTAGCTTAATTTAGAAAGACATATTGTATTTTGTTCCAAAAATTTCCTCAAAAATGGTACGATATTTTGTAAGTTTATTAAAAATATGACACTATCTTGACTGCTGTCAAATGAAGGAACTTGTTTTTCTGATTCCAAATACGTATTTATCATGTATCAAGCTTCCCTTCTAAATGTGATTTTGTAATTTGGCTCTTTTAAACCCATGTATAAGGACCATATTTAAAATAAAAAATGGTTTCGACGCCAAAATATTCATCACCAAAGGAATATTGCCAAAATGGATTTTCTACCAAAACAACTGTGCCAATTCACCTGCACCAAAACAACTTGACTAAAACATTCAAAACCCCATATTTCTGTCCGTGACAGCAGGTTAGGCCAATAAAATTCGTCAGTTGTTTGGAGGCATTCTGTCATGATGCATATTGCATACTAAGGTTCCAAATACCCTTTGGCTTCCTGGATTGCCACTCCATCCAAAGGAAAGAATCACCTATGCAACAGCCTTTGTGCATGTTAGAATGGCTTGCAGAAGTTACATCATGGTAACTGAAGAGAGGGTAGGAAGGGCTCCATATCTGCCTCTTCGTTTGCATTGCCATAAGGGCAGTGGCACTCTGTCTGCAAAACACTAATAGTATGGGAGTTTATCTGCACTAAGAGACAATTCCTGGCGCATCACAGACTCTCAAGGGCATTCAGATTGAGCAATACTTCAAGAAATTCCTCAGACATATCATTCATAGTCTTAAGGTCAATAATTTCATTATTGAAAGTGACTTAACCTAGAGATTTATCATGCCTAGTCCCCCTTGAATAGGCGGCTACAACAACCAGTTGACAGCACTGTTAAAGTCTAGCTTCCTTGAAGCCTCTTGCAGAAAGAAACTTGAAGAGACTGAACTGACCATAGTTGCAGCCAAGGAGGACATCATTAACAGCCACCCTCTATCTTTGTCAGGAACAGCAAACTCATCTCCCTCCCTTTTTTACTGAAACAGAGTAATTTCTCCTTTCCCTTCTTTTCAATTCTTGTTAAGTAATTTCATAAAATTATGATTAATATTCTGGATAAAGACTGATGTAGTAAAGTGTATGCTAGTACTCAATTTTCATAGTAAATTTATTCAGTCTTTAATTTATTAATTTTTACATCCTTTTAATAAATGCTTTCAGTTAAATGCACCAGTAGAGTATGTAACTCAGTCCTTACGACCTTGTATTTGACCTGGAGCCCTACAATCCATAAACCATCCCTAAGGCTTCCTTACTGCAACAGAAGAAGGGGCAACGACTACAACCACAGTGTCTACAACAACAACTGCATCCTTTTCAAGGTAGACAGATATGTGATTATTGAGGAAAAGGAAAGGAAACACCTGTATTGCCCATTAAAGGCAAATGAAGAAGCGGAGCTCAGTAGGATCTGCTAGGCTGGGGGTCGTCTTGCATAGTGTCACATGCAGTAGAAGCCCTCCCTTGGGAAGACAGCATCATTTCCTGTGGGTCAGCTTGGCAAGGGTCTCATCGCCCCCACCTTTCAAGGCAATTTCCAGCAAAAAAGTCACCTCCTTGGAAGAATCTGTATAGAATTCTCTCCCTAAGAGAACCATAGAGGAAGTCATGTTTATTTGTCATCAAGTACAAATCTTAAGGATCCCCAATAAGGACTCCTCCAAACACAGAGTGATCCTTGACCTGTCAGACCTGAACAAACACACTGTGCTGAATTCTGGATGACAAATGTTCCCAAAGTACATTCACTCATTCTGTGTTGGATCTGGACCACCTTCAATCTGAAAGATGCATACTAACATGCTCCTATTACCGTTACCTTTGCCCCTTCCTCAGGTTCCTGATAAGGAGAGACATGTACTGATTATGGGTCATACCCTTCAGCTTGAATGTCTCCTTGAGAATCTTCATGAAATTAGCAGCAATAGTCGTCCAGGAGCTCAGAAAAGAGGAAATTCAACTGGTAGCCTGCCTAGACAACAGGCATTTTATGTTGTCGGAATTTTGTTGGGGTACCCTTTACAGTAGATTGTCTCCAACAGGACTCAGTCCCGAATAAGGAAAGACCTGCAAAGATTCGTGGCTCAATCCAGGATTTCCCAATGAATTGGAGCGAATATTTGGCCTGTTACAGTTCACATCGGTGGCAGATCCAGTCCTAAAACTGCAACTCAAGGACATGAACAGTCTGGCTTTCACATACCCAAAAAGCCTTAATGATCACCTCCATCGAGTTACCTAAAAACTTGTATCCCATGCAAATGGGACGAGCTGAGACTAGTGTGAACACTTGCGTGGACACATCAGGAGCAGTTGAAAGCCCAAAACAGAGAGCCCTGAACTGGAAGCAGAGGTGCTTTCAAGAGGACCTCTAGATGGGTATTTGGAAGTACGGATCTTTCAGGTTTATTGAAAGAATGAAGTGCCCTCTCTCATGGAATCTAATAGGGGCCATTCAAAAATTACGTAACACTATTTTTTGGTAATTTTTGACACCCTCCCCCCCTTGTCACGCCTCATGACACATGTCCAGATCCCCTAAAAAGTTATGTACCATCAGCTAGTATCCTCCCCCCCTCGAATTAGTATGTTTACCTTTTTTTTTAATGCAATAACATATTAAAGTCTAGCCCAATGCCTGGAAATTATTACCTTTAGGTTTTTCTTAATACTTTTATGTTATGATATTAAAGAATCATAGATAAATTTGAAATGAAAATGTTCTCTTATGCCATGTTTAGAAGAAGATTAATTTAATGTGTGATATATCCCAAGTCATATTTATGTATAAAGTAGAGAATGTTGGAGCTCAGAAAAGGGACAAGTTTGTGATATTCTGTGTCATGTAATACATACATATAGTAGAAAATGCTGAAGCACAAACAAGGGTTGAGTTTGTGATGTTTTTTAAACATATAATTATGCAAAAAACATTAAATACCATATTCTCAATATTATTAAGATAAGATAAAAGTCTATTGCAGAATCTTTACTATCTCTCTTTTGTCCTTCTATATTTACATCTTTTCAAAAGAAACAAAGGAAAAAAAATCTGAAAATGTTCTGTAACTTATAGCTGCAACCCCCTCCCCCCACTGTCACACTCATAACCCTTCACCATAGCCCTCTTCCCCCCTAAGGCATTAAATAATTTTTTATTGGGCCCATACGAAGCGAACCACTTCCATCTTGAACCTGGCCTGACACACAAACTGGTTCAAAGGAGAAAGGTTTATAACCATTCTCCAACTTCCTGTTACCTTCTCCACCATGAACAAGCAGTTATAAAAACCTGATGACCAACCATATACAACTACTTCTGTGTCCTTCCTCAGCAACATATCACTTCTCCCTGGGAGACAAGATCCTTCTGCGACCTGGGAGTATATGTATGAAAGCAGACCAGATTGCAAGTAAGGGGTGGCAGAGACTCGAAGGGGAGTAGATATCCTTCCTGCAGGACACCCACTGCCCAGGTCTCTACTCTTTGTTGCTGCCACATTGCCCATTAGCTCAACACCCACTTTTGGCTGCTGGTGGCGAGGAATGCTGCCCCTAGCATCCTCATCCCATCTTCTTACCCTTGCCCCCTTTCCTAGGATGGGCAGGGGGCTGAAAGGAGAGCAGTTGCATATCCTTTCCTACAGAGGCAGAAGAAATCTGGGGAGCTTGATAAGAGGAAGAGGAAGTCAGGCCCTCCCCACCCTGAAGTTAAAGGGCCACCTGAACTGAAAGGTTTGGCCACGATGCCTCACAAAGACCAAGAGGTCTTATGGGCCACTGCCTGACAGACAAGAGTGTCAATGTTGTCAGCATGCATCCTATCCACTGCAGCCTCTGCCTCACTCCAAGGAAAGAGAGAGGTAACCCCCTGAACCAGCCGACTCTAGTTCAAGGTTCCTGGAAAGTTGGGGTAACACTGCATCCCTCCTCTGCAGGACCAAGTTTGACCACAGGTTTGCCATCTGGTGGGCTGGGTAGGTAAATGCCATATCTCCAGACAGCAGCAGTATTCCAAAGAAACCATCTTCATCAGGGGCACAACCCTCTGATGAGGAAGACATACAGGTTACAGCAACGGACCAGAGGTCCAACCAAGAGACTGCTTGGAGAACGGCCATGGCTGTTGACTCCAAAGCGATTGCTTCTGATGAGAGAGAGAGACACTCTCAGAGCAGGGGAGATCTAACAAGACACTAGGCACCAAGCACGAAGCTTGCCAGTCGGCTCATGAGCCCTTAACTGAGGCACAGAAGAAGATGAAGTCCTGGTACAACACCTCACATTGAATGAAAGACAGAGAGTTCCAGATAGGAGAGGAAGTCCTTGTTTTCCTTCCCATCCCTGGGAGTCCCCTATCTGCAAAGTATCAGGGACCATATAAGGTCACTGTAAAACTGAATGACTTGGACCATGTCGTCGCCACCCTGGTCAGTGGAAAGCCACCCAGGTGTGTCATATCAACATGCTGAAGCCCTATGTGTATCAAGAGAGTGCCAGTGCCATCCAACTATACACCAGATTGTTACTGTGAGTCAGGTGTCAACCAATGAAAGCGCTGACAGTGGAGAAAACCACAATGATTCGGACAGTCTGCCAAACAAAACACCGAGCCTACAGGATAAGTCCTTAGAAGCAAAACTAAACAACTCTGAGATCCTAGAATATGTTGATTCAAAGGTGTGTCATTTGATGAAGGAACAACAACAAGATATCTGCAAGTTGGTCAAAGACCCTACAAGTTTATTCCCAGACATCCCAAGAGGCACCAGGATTGTCCAGCATGATGCTGATGTAGGGGAGACTATTCTGATATGCCAACATGCATACAGAATCTCACTACAGAAGTGGGAGCTGCTGTAGAAGGAGTTGGACTATATGCTGGCCCATGACATCATCTGCCCCAGCCAGTCACCATGGCGTTCATCCTATGTGCTTGTCAGGAAATCTGATAGTGGAGTCTTTTTCTGCACAGACTACCACCAGATAAACAGGGTCACCAAGTCAGATTCCTTCCCCCAACCTAGAACTGATGAGTGGGTGGACACCATTGGAAACACACAATTCATCACCAAATGCGACTTACTGAAGGGATACTGGTCTGTCCCTCTCTCATCTCTCAGAGTGGGCTTGTGAAGTATATGCCTTTGTAACACCTCAAGAACTGTTCAAGTATAATGTGATTCCTTTCAGCATGAAGAATGCCCCCACAACTTCCAGAGGTTGATTAATGCCCTTATTCAAGGACTGGATGGGGTCGTCATATACCTCAATGATATCATTGTCTACAATGACACATGGGAAAAACATGTCAGGCGACTACGTGCACTATTTAAGAGACTGGAGGAAGCAAACCTGACTGTCAAGTTGTCAAAGACTGACTTCGGTCATGCCACAGTTGTGTACTTAGGTCACGTGGTTGGAAAAGGTTTTGCCCGACCTGTCCAAGCCAAGGATGAAAGTATCATGCAATTTGCATCGCTTCCTTGGGATGACAGGTTACTACAGGAAATTCTGTCCAAACTGCTACCCTCACTGTCCCCCTCGCAGATCTATTGCAATGGAGCAGGAAGTATGTCTGGACAGCTCAGTGCCAAATGGCATTCAATGCATTGAAGGCAATGATGAACAAATCACCTGTGCTGAAGGCACCTGATTTTAAGGATTCATTAGAGATAGCTGTGGATGCTAGCAATTTGGGAGCTGGTGCTGTGCTGCTGCAAAAGGGAGATTCTGTTATTCTGAGACCTGTCGCCTATTTCTCCCTAAAGTTCAACAAACATCAACACAACTATGCTGCAATTGAGAAAGAACTCCATGCCTTACTATTGACTGTCGAACATTTTGCTGTCTATATCCAGGCAATCAGTCCTCAACTAAGGTACACACATACTGTAACCCAATGGTATTTCTAGATCAATTGAGTACGAAGAATCGGCAGTTGCATAGTTGGTCATTGCGGTTGCTGGAACTTGATATTGCTGTCCAGCATATACCCGGAGAAAGCAATAGACTTGCTGACTGTCTGTCCAGAAGTGAACGAAAGGGTGTGAAAGCAGGTAAAATGTAGTCTTAAGATTTTCTGGCTGACAAGGCACTTAATTGTATACCCTAGACATAAGTTGTGCATTGCTAGTTTCCTCCCCCCTCTTTCTCCCCATATTGTTAACAGGTACAGCTCTCATTCCATCAGCGTTATTGCCCATTTCCCCGTATCTATCATTTTTTTTTAAGGAATCTTTTCCTGGCAAGACCTCTTTCAGAAAGTCAGGCAATCTCTCCCTTTTCGGGGGAGGTGTTATATAGGAGCCATAGGCTCATCAAAGGTTCCTTATAGAATAATTTATCAGAAAATTATATTTGTTTCACCAAAAGTTAACCTTCTCTTCCTCTTTCTACCCAAAGTGAAAGGAAATAAGTTTTCCAGTTGTCCAAACAACTGGGACATAAACGGGAGAGAGGAAGCATCACCCCACCATTAATCACATCGTCTTAAGAACAACACATAGTTCATCCCCCCCTGCCCTGCTCTCCTGTAGTCTCGCATTTCCCCTCCACCCTAATTGCCCTTGAACACCAACCATCTGCCCAAGTCCTTTTCCCTACAGAATCTTCGAGAGAGAGTCATCTGGAGTTGGAGTTCGTTGGCCATCGTGTGGGATCAAACCCCTTCCCCCCTTCTTTGTGAGGAAAGCTTCAAAAAACAAGTCCCACCTACAAGGGGCCGGCTCAGGTGGCCCCAACCAATCAAGGGCCTACACACCCTACGGAAGTGCCAGTGCCCAATGGCCTGCAGGAATTCCCATAAGCACACCTCTGAAGTTGCTTCCTGAGGTCAGAACCGAAGGGCGAGGGCTTCAAGCAGTTAGTTGCCATACAAGTCATCGTCCTTACAACACAGCTCCAAGCAGTGACAACCCCCTCCCTTCTCCTGTTCCTGCTTGACTCCAAGCAGTTCCATCTCCTATTCCCCTCGGCTCTAAGCAGCCGCTCCTGGCTGCTCAGCGTCGTACTGTATGAGCGATTATTAATCATGGAGCCCTGCACTGCTCAACGGCAACACTCAACAAGATAAGTGAAAAGGGGACGGTTAGAGGGTACAGATGTAGGGAACAAGCTAGAGAAAAGGGGGGCGGGAGAGAGGCTTGCCTAAGCACTCTAAGTTGCTATTAGTGCACAATTCTAAGGGATTAATTGACCATTATACTATCACCAGTAAACAACTAGTGCAGTCCCTGAATGGTGGACTTACCTTCTTTGCTCATAGGGGAAGTAAGCTGTTTTTCTACAGAAATTTCCCTTGGGTAGGGGAAATAATGGGCTGTGTCCACCAAACTCGTGTAGTGTGTTAGTAAAACAGGAGTCCCTGAGTGTGACGTGTGTGAGTGTGTGTATATGTATATACTGTCTGTGCTACTGTGCACCATGTGATTTGATGATTATTCATAATCAAGGGTATCCATTGCGAAAGCTTTTTTCGTCTTAATTTTAAGTATTTTTGCCTGAGTAAAAGGATGTGTAAGTATTGCCACTAACCTGTTCTGGATGATTTTCATTGTGAGCTGGGACAGATTTTATTGTTCTGCCCGTATTTATAACGAAACAGGAGAGATTAAGTTAATAAGCAGAGTAACGTTAAACACTGCCTTTGTTCTGTGATCACATAATTAACGTAAACCATTTTGCGTTTATATGAAAGAACTATTTGTTTTGATGCAGAAAATTTTTGTGTGTTAACGTAAATGTTCCCAGACTCAAGGGGGTATGCATGTGAAGTAACAGATTTCTTATCCATCCAAGTTAAAACTGTAATTCATTTCGCCTCATGAACGTGAATTGTAATTTTGTTCCAGGTTTTTCAATTGTTTTTTTTTCAGTGTACCATTTATTGTTCTTTGCCATGTAATTTCCCTTTACTTTTTATTTATTTTTCTTTTGCATATTTATATGTTGATGTCGCCTGTTAATTAATGTTGTCTGTGCACTTTTTTTCCTTCCATTTCGTAATTGTGCAAGCCTTTTTACAATTTTCAGTTAAAATGAGGAAATTGGAACTTATTTTTTATTTTATTTTGTTTTAAATATGATTATACTAATAAGAAATAAAAATCAAAATATGCAATACGTACAATTCACCATGTTATTATAATGTAAAATTATTGTTGTATTATGTTAATATTAGAAAAATTGTACCCTTACCTAAATAAAATTGTGGATAAACCACACAACATTACTCTTACTAATATTTCACTTTCTAAACTATTCCCTACCATGGTTAGCTAGCTAACTGCCCTCACTCTTCTTTCACCCATCTTACCTATCAAAAAAAAAAAAAAATTATTGTTTGTTTTTTTCTTCCAAACATTGGAGACACATTGGCGTAACTCCCCTTTTTTTTGTACCATCTTTGTGGTTCTAGTTGAAGTTAACTTCACTCCCCACCCCGGTGTACCAATGTAGTGCAAACTTACTGTGTAGAATCAAAAGTTAAATTATGGCAAGAGCGATATCTCTTAAATCCTTGGTTAGTTTCATTCAGTGTCCTGCCATAACTTTTCATGATAAAACTTGAGTTGATAAAATAACTTGTAGTAGGTACGAGAGCGGAAGGACGATCATACTCATAGAACTCTCTTGATGGTTACTGTTTCCAAACTAGTTAAGTCTCCCCTCCAGCTCTTGCAGTAAACTTGCCTTTAGTTTACCTTCATTATTTTAGCTCTTTTTATATTTTATTTTTTATTTCTTCTTCCCACAGGAAGATTGTCCCTCCCGATTTACGTGACAGTATTCATATTTACTACTGTTTACTATTATTTAGAGGTACATCATGCCACACACACACATGACAAATCTAGATAGGCTTTGGCTTCATTTAATTTGTCTGTGCCAGTTCCAGTTGTGTTATTCAAATGGGTTTCTACTTGCTCAATCCATGTTTCTAGATTGCAAGCATCGTTTTCTCCTTTTCTTCCCCAAAACTTAATAATATGGTCACTCACATGTAATTTATGAGCAACCGTGGAGGTTGTGTTTGGTGGAGGTGAAGGAGTAGGAGTAGTCATTGTCAATTGTTTTGTTTGGCCTCTCGTATGAACAAGAGTTCTTACTTTCTTATTATGTGCAGATCTCTTTCTGTGCATTTACTTATTAATGGCAAGTAAATTCTTAAACATCAAACACACTGAACTGAGATTAAGTTATGGCAGTAATATCTAAAAAAAAAATTAAAGACAAACAGGTCTTAAAAAATCATAAAAAAATAATAAATACTTCCCTTGAATTAAAACTAAAAAAATCACTTAAAATATAAAAAAAATTCTAAACATATCCCTTAATTAAAATAAAATAAAACACAATATAGGTTAGTAAATAAAAATATTGGAAAATCTTAGTAATTGATTAGTACTGATTAGTAAAAAAGAAAATTTGTTGCCAAAAAATTTAAGTATCTAATGATTCTCAAAGTACAAGTCTTTTGTTTTGAAAATGTCGAACAGTAGTATTCACATCATGTTAACTTTTAGTAAAATGAATGAAATCTTATGTTTGTGTATTTATGTGAGGATATCCAAGGACTTATCTTTGCCATCTTCGAATCTGGGCGTCGTTCTTGGCTGCCTTACTGGGATGGAGACGTCAGGATAACTTGTAACATCTTGCGTTGGTGTTGCTGGAGTCTCTCTTCTTTCCTCTCTCTCGCGAATTGCAAAGGGAATTAGCGCGTTTTCTTCTACGTCGGCTGCTGCGTGAAATTCCTCTCTCTCTCGTTGAGGGAAACTGCTTATCTTCTTGATTTCGGTCGTAAAATTCGTCTTCTACTTCTATGTTGGGTGCACTAATGTTCTTTCTTCTTCCCGAAATCGATGATCGTGGAGCTTTCGTTGGGTTAAATTGTCTTTTAAATTTTAAACTGTCTTAATTTTCGGAGTGGAGATTCGCGTGTGGAGTGTAACTTATTGGTTACACTTTGTAACTGTCTTTATACGGGAAACAACTTTCACTTAATTTGATATGTTCGATCTTGTCTTGTTACAAACTTCGCCGGACCAGCAACTTGAAGATGGTCTGTGGATTTTAAAGATAGCACGCACTAATTGTTTCTTCTTGTTATCGGCTGTGGAATTCGGAAAATCCCTTAAGCTGACACCAAAAATTCTGTAATGGGGAAGGCATGCACTTCTTATTAACTGTCTGTTGTACTGCTTGCTTGCACTTCCATAGGAACAAGTGGTCGATGTTTAACTATGCTGGAACTTCACTTATCGTGCTCAGATGTCGGCTATCTTTCAGTATTTCATAAGTTCTTCTTTTATTAATTTTGGTTAAATGAAATTTATGTTTCCCCTTAATTACATTTATTTAGTCTTTAAACTGTATAACTTTTCCACCTTTCAGTGGGTAGCAATGACCGAGTCTTTATCTTAAAAGGCACATCGTAAAATTCGTGGACTTAGAATTTCACTTGTACTATGGGTATTCAGAAATTTTATAAGTTCGTTAGTCTGTTCGAGTTGTCACAGTCACCTCTCCACACATCTCGCACACTCCCTGCCCTGATGCCGTTTTTCTAACTGACTCTGCTTCCAGAGCCTTCGTATATATGGGTATGGGTTCGATGCCTAAATCTGGTATAATTTTCCCTAGTTTCGTCCAGATGGGCTTCCCTTTTCCATTAATGTTTCACGTTTAATTGTCTTTGCAATTCGTTCAACGGTTGTTATCGAGTTAACGTTATGGTGTGCGAGAGGTTACCGGGCGAGGTCAAGATCTAAATTAGTTCATCTTTTGCCCAGCGCAGTACGGGTAAAACACTTTTAGTCACTGGCGACGAAACGGTTAAACTCGGCATCTGTTATGACTTAGTTTTCGTTAACGACTTTTCTGTTTTTGCTGTCTCTGTCTTTATCAGTGATTTTCTGTATACCCTTGTGCGTATGTCAAAGTATTTAGTTTATTCAATTATAGACTCGTTTCTATTATATAAATATATATATATATAATATATATATTTATATATATATATATATATATACAGTATATAAATATATATGTATGTATATATATATATATATATATATATATATATATATATATATACACAGTATATAAATATATATGTATGTATATTTATATATATATATATATATATATATATATATATATATATATATATATATATATATATATATATATATATATATATACAGTATATAAATATATATGTATGTATATATATATATATATATATATATATATACACAGTATATAAATATATATGTATGTATATATATATATATATATATATATATATATATATATATATATATATATATATATATATATATATACAGTATATAAATATATATGTATATATATATATAATATATATAATATATATTTATATATATATATATGTATATATATATATATGTATATATATATATATATATATATATATATATAGTATATATATATATATATATATATATATATATATATAGTATATATATATATATATATATATATATATATATATATATATATATATATATATGTATATATATATATATATATATATATATATATATATATATATATATATCTATTATATATATATATATATATATATATATATAAATATATATAATATATATATATATATATATATATATATATATATATATATATATCTATTATATATATATATATATATATATATATATATATATATATATATATATTATATATATATATATATATATAAATATATATATATATAATATATATATATATATATATAAATATATATATATATATATATATATATATAAATATATATATATATATATATATATATATATATATATATATATATATATATATATAGAACTTCAAATGGCTCAGTCGGTTACAGCAGCAGCTTCGACTGAGAGGTCTGTGGCGCTGGTTCAATCCTGCAAGCCGGCTGATCAGAGAGGCAGACACTTTGCTATCCGTGTAGACATCCCGGGATTATATATGTAATCAACGGATAGGTTTGCTTAAAAAGCAAATGGATGTTACAGACTAAATACAAACAAAGCCACTACAACACCTAAAAACATAACAAACATCTCACACGTCTCGAACGCCGCCATACCCAGCAATAACTTCTCGCTGCTGGGAAGAAAGGGCGTTGGGTCTGGTATGATACATGAAACATAATGCACGGGTCTAAGCGATGTCAGGCAGGGCAGCCGATCGAGACCACAGGTCTACCCCAAAGCCAAATCAAAAGTCCTTCAAGAAGGCATCGTGCTTACCCCATACAAAAATGGGAATAAAAGCACGTTAAAAGAAAAAGAAGAAGACTCGTATATATATATATATATATATATATATATATATATATATATATACATATAGATTTTCCTGTCTTAATCTTAAGATTCATTCTACTGCCAGCTGAGTTTTTTACTTTTCCTCTTGCCACACCTCTTTTCATAATCAGTCCAGTCGAGTCCACTCAAGTCCACTCAGACTATCAGTTCAGTTCACACTTAGTCTGCTCGCTATCGTGGTGATCTCCCTGTCTGTTCGATGACCGAAACCACTGGCTGGTGGTGGAACTCGCCTTTCTCACCTACGCTGTCCCCATTGTGACCCTATGGCCAGACACCACCCAAGAGTAGCTCTGGTTACATCGACATAAGGGAAAACTGGTTGGCCAGTATCTTTTTCTTTGACCTGTTTTATTCTCTCTCTCTCTCTCGCACATTTTATCATTCTTGTCTCTTCAACTTAACCAGTGAATCTACCATCCCAATGTGTAAATACCTTGACAGTGCATAACGTAACTCTCACCCCTTGCTTGCAAGTGAGTAGAGTAAATAGTTTCCTCCAATTCTTGCATTTATTGCATATAGAGAGTGTAATCTCAGTGTTAGTCTTACCTGGAATTGTCTCATTTCCAGGAGTTTTATCAGTGATGTCACCAGCTTAGCCGTGCTTCTGTGTTCCCGATTGCCTGAAGAACTGCCCCTGTAGGAATTCCTGCCTAATTGGCTTAAGGGACCACTTGCAAGCGGCCAGTATTCGTAATTGTAACACATTATCCAATTCATTCAGTCATTGCTGTTGTGTAAATATCAAGTTGATTAATTTTGTGAAAGTGTCCAGTTTCCTTGATAATTTCTTCCATGTTGTGAATGTAAATATTAAATTACTGTTAAGAAACCCCCTTTCCCTTGGTGACCTACCACTTATTGCTTAATCTTACATTTTTATTAGTTTACAGGAGTATGAGGGGTTTTGTAAGACCAAGACTATTAACTTAAAGTACAATACACAGTCACCCCCTCATAACCTGTAAGATTATATATATATATATATATATATATATATATATATATATATATATATATATATATATATATATATATATATATATATATATATATATATACATAGAACAAATAGGACGACGAAAAGGAGGTGATACATATTCAGCTTTATTTACAGCCAACGTTTCAGAGCATGGCTTCATCATCAGGGCTAAAATACAAAAATAACAACAAATTAAAATCAATACAAAGGACTCAGTAAAATCATTAACGTTAAAATGTAGATATTAAAACAAAAAATTCTTGAATAATAAATTTCAACCAAAAATTCCTGTACCTACAGTACCTAAACTTGATTTGTATGTTTCGTTGCCTTTTACGAACGATGAAAAATTTTTAACTACGGTGAGGCAGATTTTAAAGAAATACTTTTACTGTCTCAATCCCAAACCTGTTCTAAGTAATCCAAGAACAATTGGCTCTCTTTTTAGATTTAAAGACACTGTTCCCAACCTTATGCGTTCTTTGGTGGTCTATAAGTATACTTGCCCGAGATGTAATCGGGATCCACCAAAAGAATGCTTAAAGTGCGAGTTGACTCTCATCGTGGCA